>NW_015507044.1:100931-121410 GCF_001515645.1 Sinocyclocheilus grahami
GATGTTTGTTATTCTTGGCAATAAAATATTTCAATTTTGAACTTTTTTCAACACTGATAATAATATGAAATATTTCTTGAGTGGCAAAGCAGCATATTAGAATGATTTCTGAAGGATCATGTGACACTGAAGACTGGAGTAATGATGCTGAAAATTCATCTTTGCATTACATGAATAAATTACATGTTAAAATATATTAACATAGAAAACAGTTATTTAAAAAAAAAAAAAAAAAACTGAGCATAAGAGACTTCTTAAAAAAACACCTAAAGAGATCAGGTTTAGGCTTCAGTAGCTTTTAAATCTAATGACTTTATTATGTAAAAGAACTCTACATAAGAAAGAACATAACTTCATGACACTTGAAAGTATCAGAACAATATTTGTTTACACCATTTATTATAGACATAATTTCCGAATCTTTGCTTTGTGGCTGTAAACCCTGTTTCTAACATTTCCAAGTTCAGACACTGCTAAAATGAGCTTGAAGCTTTGAGACGTTTCGTTTAATGACCCTTTTCCCGCTCAGTGAAACCTGCAGCACTAGAAAGCTCGAATGTGGGGAAAAGGTTTCCAGATTTAGTTGATGGTATCAGACTGAGGACAGGAATACGCTTGGTTGAACCGCCAAGAAATAGCATATGTAATAGTTTATTACCTAATGCTATTCTTCTAAGGTTAATGAAGGTCATTTAAGAGCAACCATCCCTCTTTACAGTCAAGTATCATCTAAAATTACATAAGCATGTTTTAAAAATAGAGTTGAGGTCAGCCAAATACTGTTGCAGTAGTAATAATAGCACAGAATGCAAAACTCAAATTATTCTAATGCAAAGAAAACTCCCTCTTCTACCCAATTAACACATTGTATAAAAAGCATGAGATACATTCTTCATACATCATACAAGTCTTCTCATATCAAATTCAAAACATGATCTTCGGGGATTGCATGTAGTACATATTCCCTTTACAGAAAAATTAATAACTCGTAGACTTGTTTAGAAAGGCTCAAAACGTTCTTTAAAAATAAATTACACCAAGCCATTCGAGTTCAATCGGAGTTACGCTGCATGAACCGTCTGCATGAAAAGCCAATCATAATGAGAAGGGAATGTCTAAAACAAGGTTTCATTGCCATATGACAGTCATTAATGCTGAATAACAAAATTGGCACACAAACTCATTACTCACTATAACAAATAAAATGCTGGAATTACACTGATATTAATGGCAGAGTAACAAAAGTCTTACTACTTCTGTAGTTTTATTTCATCTATAATCATTTATCTAGCATTATGGATAACGATGAATCAAGTGTCAGACTGGCTCAAATTTTCTCTAGTCTTTTTTGTTCAAACGCAGCTGGCTTCATCTTTTACATTAGGACTTCTTGAATGGCTGTGAAACTAGAATCAAAGCATCAATACATATTCAAATATTGTAAACATAATATCCGAGAGCATTAACACACATATGCATCTGTTCTGCTTGGGAAATGGAGTGGTTTTCGAAGCCTCTTAAAATCTATCTAGACCAATCCAAACTGGCCTTTTAGTGTTGTGATATAATTCTCATGTACTGCCATTATTATTATATTTTATATATATTTTTTTTAAAGTAAAAATAACTAATCTTCTAATCCTACAGCAAGGCGAATCTCACAAAGCCAGTCAAAAACATATCCAGGACACCAAAATCAAAAGAAAAAGTAAATTATATATTACATAAAGAAAAAGTCTATATTTAGGAACATCAGGACTGATTGAAGATGATTTTTATATTTGATAACTGATGCTTTTTTTAAAATTAATCAGCAAAAATGTATGTGAGTAAATGAACTACTAAGACTTCTAAATAATATAATTTATTATTTTGCAATATTTTATATAGATTTTATTATTTAAAAGTGATTTATATGTATGTATGTGTGCGTATATATATATATATAAGCACATAATTTATATTATATTATATTAATAAGAATTTGTGGGAAAGGGCCTGATTGTCTTGATAAAAAAACAAGAAATCATATTTTGCATAATTTCATTTGGGGGTCAAATATGACACAAAGTTGTTTTTGACAGATTTTGTGAGATTCCCTGGAAAATCAAAGCAACACACACATCATCTCGACGCTCCCAAACACCTTCCAGCTTTATATGATGAAAAGATGTTTCCACAAGGAAAACTTAAGTGGTCACCATGAAACGATTCTCTAAGCTAAAGGTAAAAGCAATCTACCGATAAAAGTGAAGAAGACAATGAAAACACGATGCAACGAGAAACTGTATAAAACACAAAGTGATAGTCAGCCTCGGTGAATTGTGCAGCAAACTGACGAGCTCGCTAAAAGTCTCACCACATGGATGGCGCCCGTCCACGTCAGCTCATATACTGCTGCGTGTTAAAATTGTAATCTACACGTTAATTAGAGTTCCTGGCTCAGCCGTGGGCCTCGTGCGCACAGAGGACATACTTTAATTATGTACGCCATAATGTGATATGTCTTTATTTATCTCACAGAGCAGCTTAAGGTCAATGTGAGAATTATATATAGTTACGCCGTCCATTCAAGCTCTTTGTGGGATCGGCATTAATTTCAAGACTTCAGAATGAGTCTATTATTATCTCTACAATACATGAAGATGAGACTATTTTAAAATGACTTTATCGTTTAGGGTATGTGCTAAAGACAAGGTGACTAAACCAGCCGCAACCTCTTAACACTTAAGAAAGCGAATCTCACAAGGAAATGCCCAGTTCCTCCAAAATCAAAAGAAAAGAAAAATATTATATTTCACTAAGAAAACAAAGCTAATTTTATCTGCAATTAAGATTTGTGTGCATTAAGCAGCTAAACAAATTATCACTGTAGTGTGAAACAAATCTCACTGTCATTGGTATAATAAAGAAATTAAAAATTAAAATGAGCATAAATTATATTCAGTACAAAAAATATCATGATGTATAAATACGTAACATTTTAAATAATAGATTATATTACAATAATGCAAATTAAATATTTACTTTCAATGTAAATATAATAGGTGAAGAAATATAGAACAATATAATTCCTTTTGATTTTGAGATGACCTGGGCATTTTTGTGAGATTCACATAAGAATTTGTTTTTTGGCAAAACACATTCCGTTTGGTTTATGATCTATTTCTTTAAACAACCATCGCAACCATTATTTTTGCCGCTCTAGATGCAATTACTTCAGGCTGGATAACGGATATCAACACCCTTCAAATGATCCGTAAATTTCAGAGGAAAAAAAAAAAAAAAAAAGGCAAATCAAAAACCCATGGAGTGTGAATGTTCATGAAGACAATATGAGCATAACAAGTATGATCTGCCGTCCGAGGTATTAATGTGTGGACACAGACAGACTGTATCGAGACGTAGCCTCATTGTTCCAGGAGCGACATCAGTTATTTAACAGGTTTTCACCGTAGTACCTCCAAACCTGCTTTAGCATTAAAGGAAGGAGTCCTATGTCCTATGTGAGGGGGGTAATAGTCATGAAGGCAGACGGCTGTGCCTTATAGACAGCATTCTTCACTCAGACGGAGAACTCGGCCCCGTTTTTCCGGGCACGAACCATCAGAACCTGAAGACGGAGTCCAGCAAATGGGTTGAACCAGAGCAGAGAGGGCGGCCCGCCGAAAACAGCCTTCATCCCCTCCCATCGCACCCGCCGCTCCCACGTGGGCTTCTCGTTCTTCAGTCGCTCGATTTCCTGTGCGGGTCAAGCCAGAAATGTAGAGTTAAGGCTAGTACAGTCAGCGCATTGTTTCAGAACTCAAATGCAGTGAATTTGAACTGAAATAATATAGCATAAAATGAAAAGATCTTATTTTTACTGCTTTATTATACATAACATTTGTAATTTATATTTTTATGATTAATACAATACAAATGAACTAAATATTTTAATATAAAATCTAATATCTTAATATATACATATTTAATATATTAAAGGGGTCATATGATGCGATTTCAATTTTTCCTTTCTCTTTGGAGTGTTACAAGCTCTTGGTGCATAAAGAAGATCTGTAAAGTTGCAAAGACTAAAGTCTCAAATCCAAAGAAATATTCTTTATAAAAGTTAAGAGTTAACCACGCCTACCTAAAACGGCTCATTCTAACACGCCCCACATATCTAAAGAATTTGCCACTGACGATTCAAACGTGAGTTTTGAGCAGTGTAGAGTAGCACTTGTTGTTTGTCATTTCTCCGATCACAAACGCAGACATGGTTTAATGTTTACGCGGCGCGATGCAATGCAACACATAAAAAGACAGTATATAAGTCATTATAATCCGTAATTATGTCCCCACTGGATGCAACAAATGCCTCGTTTATAATGGGTTTTAATGTTTTTGTCTCGTCGCTCCGGCCGGGACACGGCATCACAATATGGTAAGGGGCGTAACATTTCCGTCTCACGCTTGAGGTATTCGGCCAATCACAACGCACTGGATAGCTGGCCAATCAGAGCACACCTCGCTTTTCAGACCAATGAGCTTTGTAAAAATCGATGCGTTTCAGAAAGGCAGGGCATAGAGGAGAAACAATAATGTACAGTATGTGGAAAATAATGTGTTTTTTTAACCTTAAACCGCATAAACATTTCATTACACAAAATAATGTTCTTTTTAGCAACATCATATGACCCCTTTAATATAAATAATTCTGCAGGGTGGTTCTTTCTATAATTATAATACACTAATAAATAATAAAACAAACATGGCTGTTAAGTTCAGTTCCATCAGAAGTAATGGTAGTAGTAACCAGGAATTCTGGAGGTTTGTGGAAGTCAACTTACCGTCTCATCATTACAGATGGAGTGAATCTGAGTGCCGAACATGACAGCAGTGAAGGTGAGAAATAGCAGTGCTTCCAGACACAGGAAAATCAGCAGCATCACCGCCACAGGTGGGGAGAAATCACTACACTCTACAGAACAGAGGAGAACAACACGGATGAGATGATGCTGTCAAAACCAATGCTGGACATCAAATTCCCAAGTGCTTTGTATGAGGAGTAAAAGAACAGTACAGATTACAAAAAAAAAAAACTTTTATTCTAGATTTTTAAAAATTATTTTATTCTAGTGGAAAGAAAATGAAAAAATACTATTAAAAATAAAAAAATGATCAAATACATTCTTAGTGACACATAAAAAATAAAAAAGTACATACTGTAGATACTGTTTGTACACATAAATAAAAAGCCAATTAGAAAAAAAACAACAATATAGATTCTTGGTGACAAAGGATGTCAATTTGAAAAGATGTATACATTTTAAATATTAATTTGATAAAATCTATTATTAATTTATTTATTGTAAATATATAAGGAAAATAAAATGTCTAAACTGTAATATTATAGACAACATACATTAAGCCAAAATTATGACAAAGTGTTTTCTTGAGCTTAAAGTGGCTTATCAGAGCAAAATAAGCCTACAATGACACAGCACACTGAAGTCTTGCACTTGACTTCTTATGATATCATCTGTCCTCCAGTAATGGATCGACAATCTCAAATGTCTATTACCCACCATTCCACTGGACTTTAATACAGGTGAAGAAGTGGAAACCGCTGAGACACAGCGCATGCAAAGAAATGGAGGCTATGTACATCTGAGAAGGAAAAAAGCCAAATATTATTCAAAATTCAACACTTTCAATGTAAAATGCTTTTGATAAAATCCTCTAAATATTGTTGTACACTGATGCCCGAGACGTTTATCAGAGGAAAGGTCACTGATTAAGGACATTAAAGCAATACAGAGTATAAATGGAAACCTTATGTGGTCACAGCTCATGCAAACAGATGATAGAGCCGAAATCACCCATTTCATAATCATATTTTCTCTAAAACTAAGGCAAAAGAAGGTCAGCAATTCCACCATGAAAATATTGTAAAAGAAGAGACAGCAGTCTCAGACACACTCACAGTGAAGAGGACAAAGAATCGCTGATTGTTCTCGCCCACACAGTTGTTGACCCAAGGACAGTGGTGATCCATCTTCCTGATGCATCTCTTACAGATACTACAACAAACAAAACAGGAGAAAAGACCACACCAGTTATAAAGCAAGACGAGAAACGTCTAGAAGTCACTGATGCTTGGCCTTTAAATACAAATGACTTGATTTAAAGGGGATATGTAAGGCAAAATAGGATTTTTCTGGCTCTTTTGGAACTACTTCCTCCCTAGTCAACAATACACTACTAGATTTTTTTTAATGGAATAATATTTTTATTCATCAAGGAGGCATTCAATTAATCAGAAGTGACAGTAGACATTTACAATGTTTCAAAAGACTTCTATTTTCATTAAATGCTGTTCTTTTGAACTTTCTATTCATCAAACAATCCTAACAAAATTATCTTTTTTTAACACTGATAACAATAGGAAATGTTTTTTCAGTAGCAAATCAGGATATTAGAATAATTTCTGAAGGATCATGTGACGACATCTGAAGACTGGAGTAATGATGCTGAAAATTCAGCTTTGCATCACAGAAATAAATTATATTTTAAAATATATTCAAATAGCAAAAAAAGTTACTTTAAACTGCAATCATAGCGTATATTCAAACTAAACTGCAAAAATATCTTCTTCCGTTTATGATGTCACAACCATGAACACATTAAAATATGACAAACCATGTTTACATATCAATGCCTGTGTGGTATTCAGCAACTTGAAAGGGAGGGTTTTATTCTTTCCAAATGCAAAAAGATCAGCCAATCATAACAATCCTGTAAAAAGTGTCAAAAAGAGGGTGGAAAATTTACATCAATTGACTGTTTTTGGTGCTAGAAACCTGGCCTGACATTTTAAGACAGGAAAAATTCCACAAAAGTGTAGAATGTGACCATGTACAGATACAAATAAGGAGTCATTTATCAGATGTTGGTCATGCCTGCAATGGTGTGCCCTCTCTGGTTTAATGCTGCAGCATTTTGGACACTTGTAGATGACCTCTCCTGGCTTCAGCTGCAGACTCTCCATGTATTCTTTAGTGGCGTTACCTTTGGGAACAGCTCCCTGATAAACACAGCACACCTCACATCAATAACACCCATCATAAAATGTTCATTACCGCATTTAATCAAAATAACAGTCCTCTCTTACCGGATCCGTCAGCATGGTTCGCAGGTGTGACGTCAGCGCCAGCACAGCCAGGAAGTTAAACGCCACACCGTTGATGAGAGAGTACCAGAAGCTTTTGGAGGGGAGCAGCATGACAAAGTTTACCACGAATTCTGCGTACATAACCAGAAACCAGGTCACAAAGGCGCACACCATCCCGCAGCTGTCCTGGATGAACCAGACGCGGCTAGCCGCCACCTCCTCCTCTCCTCCGCTGAGCAGGGGCTGGTGCTGCTCCACATCCCTCAACCGGTGTCCTGAAGACTGCATTCTCACCTGCAAAGAGAGAGAGAGGGGTGAGTAGGACGAGCAGGACTCCCATTGGCTCACCATTCCAGCCAGACATAACTGATTCACATGCTTATTAATAATGTTACTGTATAGATAAAAAAGATGCATTGGAAAGCAATACAACATGTGCATGGCACTACAGTGAAAAAAATAGTGTAGAAACAATTTTGTCATTGCTAGTAAATCTCACAATTACAAATGGCAAGTTACATATAAAATCATTTTTAAGTAGAAGAACTGAAATGTTTTCTTGTAAAACATACTCCAATAATATTAGTTTACAACTTTAAAAAAAAAAGAAAGAAAAAAAAGTTTTCTTTACACTGTAGCAACACCAAGGCAATGGGTTTGATTCCCAGGGAATGGATGATCTGATATAATTTATATCCTTCAATGCAATTTAAGTCACTTTTGATAAAAGCATCTGCCAAATGCATAAACATAAATGTCACTATTTACTACGGTGAGTATCGCATTTACTTCAGCTCATTTTGAGAGTTTGACGGTGCTACAGACATAAAATTATAACCTCAAATTGTGTCTTAAAGAAAGATGAGTTATTACTTTTTCAAATGATTGAATTTACATTTTAATGACAAATTAAAAAATGGGTTAAAAAATCCCATCAACTTCCATTTAAGGAAAGCCATATATATATATATATATATATATATATAGACCAGAATAGCACAGTGACTTGAGGTGGGCTCTGACTTGAGCAATCCCATTTAATATTTTGAATTAGATTTATTATTGTATTTTCTTTTTCTTTTCTTTTCAATTTAATTTAAGATAAAGTTTAAGTAAATTGTTTCAGTACATCAATTTATACTGCTCTGGCAAAAAAGTATTTAACATTTTTTTAAAAATTTATTTTAAGCAACAAAAATGTTTTTTTTATGGTTTTAGTTTAAGTTAACTATAATAACCTTGTATCACAATGATTTGTGAAGGATCATGTGACACTGAAGACTGGAGTAATGATGCTGAAAATTCAGCTTTGCATCAGGAATAAATTACATTTTAAAATATATTCAAATAAAATAACAAAACTGTTGTAATTATATTTCACAATTTTGCTGTATTTTTCATCAAATAATAACAGCCTCGGTGAGCAAAAGAGACTTTTGAAAAGAAGTGCACTTTGAATCGAGCATGCACTTCTATCTAAATAATATAATAACCCTAAATATTTTAAATTCCCATATACAACCACTAGAAACAGACACAAATACAGTGAAAGTCCAAATCTAAGAAGCCTCATATTTTTGTGTAAAAGGCTCGGGAGGGTGCCAGCTTCAAAACGAAGCTCTCTTATAATGCTGTGGTAACCATTTATTATCCTGGTATCACTGAAACTTCACTGGTGTCTTTAGTTAAAGAAACAAGAAAGACATTTCCATCTTCAGCTTGGGCTGAAACTTAGCATCTAATTTACATAAAACACTTTTGAGATGCAAATCGCTTACAAAACAAAACGCCAAACAGCCTAAAAGTAAGATGTGAATGGTCAGTGCCAAAAAAGACAATGTAAACTCATTCCAAAGCAGAAAACAGACTTAAAAATATTGTGAGATTCCTTACAGTAGATGCTCACCTGCACATATTTGCTTTTCTGACAAACTGAAGTTTGTTACTTAGTGTGAGGGGTTTGTTCAAGCGATGCAAATGACTCACCACACAGAGCGTCCCTCACAATGACATCCTCTCGAACCCTGTTGGGTTTGAACTCAAAGGCATCCACAGTCTGGACCCTGTAAAGGACACACACAGAAACAGAGAATCATGGGATAAGTGATTATACCTACAGCAAGAAATGAAAGTGTGTCAATAAGCGGGGCAATGCAGACAGAGCCTTATTTTCAGCCTTACACATAATTAGCCTTCATCTCTAATAATAATTTAAAAATATATATTTAAACAAGCTCTATATTTTACAAAGTCAAATCTGCAACCTAAAATAACACACAGGCTCATGTCATGGTTTAATAGAATAATAGTCAATTTATATTTTCTAATAATGTCCCTAACTAATTCTGAACATTTCTTGCAAATAACTTTCTATGGTTATATTTATTTAAATGTTGTCTTGGTGAAGTCAAACATAATTACAATTTGTTTTGTTTAGTGACTTTTAACACTAGGTTACGCAATGTCTCACACTTACAATTTGAAAAATACTGAATTTAACCACGGGTCATGAAATATACAGGTACATCTAAAAAAAATTTGAATATCATGAAAAAGGTAAATATTTTTTGTCACTCATTTCAGAAAGTGAAACCCATATATTATATAGATTCATTACACAGAGTGAAATATTTCAAGCCTTTATTTCTTGAAATTTTTATAATTATGGCTTACAGATAATGAAAACCCAAAATTCAGTGTCTCAGAAAATTAGAATATTACATAAGAAAACATGGTCATTGACCCAGCTTTTGGTACCTTTGGCAGTGTGGGCAGGTGCCAAGTCCTGCTGGAAAATGAAATCAGCATCTCCATAAAGCTTGTCAGCAGAAGGAAGCATGAAGTGCTCTAACATTTCCTGGTAGATGGCTGCGTTGACTGTGGACTTCAGAAAACACAGTGGACCAACACCAGCAGATGACATGGCAGCCCAAATCATCACTGACTGTGGAAACTTCACACTGGACTTCAAGCAACATGGTTTCTGTGCCTCTCCACTCTTCCTCCAGACTCTGGGACCTTGATTTCCAAATGAAATGCAAAATTTACTTTCATCTGAAAAGAGGACTTTGGACCACTGAGCAACAGTCCAGTTCTTTTTCTCCACAGCCCAGGTAAGACGCTCCTGACGTTGTCTCTGGTTCAGGAGTGGCTTGACACGAGGAATGCGACATTTGTAGCCCATGTAGGATTCGTCCATGCGTAGTGGCTCTTGATGCGCTGACGCCAGCCTCAGTCCACTCCTTGTGAAGCTCCCCCAAAATCTTCCTGGTGCACCTTTTCCTACCACTCAACTTTCTATGAATATGCTTGGATACAGCACTCTGTGAACAACCAGCTTCTTTAGCAATTAACTTTTGTGGCTTACCCTCCTTGCGGAGGGTGTCAATGACTGTCTTCTGGACATCTGTCCAGTCAGCAGTCTTCCCCATGATTGTGTAGCCTACTGACCCAGACTGAGAGACCATTTAAAGGCTCAGGAAACCTTTGCAGGTGTTTTGAGGTAATTAGCTGATTAGGGTGTGACACCATGACTTTCCAATATTGAACTTTTTCACAATATTCTAATTTTCTGAGACACTGAATTTTGGGTTTTCATTATCTGTAAGCCATAAACATCAAAATTTCAAGAAATAAAGGCTTGAGATATTTCACTCTATGTGTAATGAATCTATATAATATATGGGTTTCACTTTCTGAAATGAGTGACAAAAAATATTGACCTTTTTGATGATATTCAAATTTATTTTAGATGTACCTGTATGTTGCGCTTATACTGAATCCTTCGGTGTTAAATGAATATAGACAACACCAATGGTTGAGTAAACGGGCAATTAAGGTTTATATAAGAACGAACTTGTTATTGACTGAAAAAATCTTGACACTGATTCATCCCAGCTTTTGTGTTCCAAGGACAAAGTAATATAAGGGTGTGTAAATCATGACATAATATTCATTTTCAGGTAAACTCTCCTTTTAAGTCCTTCCTAAGTAAAGCTGATTATGCTTATTTAAGAGCCTATCATCTGATAAATAAACCTCAGTTTCAATGACCACCTCTTTGACAGATCAGGTTGATTTCAAACTGCTAAAAACCAAAGTTTCCCTCAGTCAGACATGACTAACTAAATTAAAAAATCTGCCCTGATATCAAAAGATTCGTGTTTGAAAGCCCAAAACAGTAATAAACGTCACAATACACAAACAAAAACTCTCTCATTCACACACACGCAACTGAAAGTCACACTGGCCTGTTACGAGGAAATGTGTTTTGGTTTGCGATATTTCAGGGGAGCTAAAAATAATAACAGGCACAAAATTAGCGTGTATACTGCGATTACTTGTTGTTATTTTGCAAACCTCCATAGCAACCATCATAACAACACACCTATATATTTGTTGATTTCTCTTTAAGATTAATCTCCCGTCACACCCTTCATCTAATTCATCGTTTGGTTCTAATATTTTCAACCTGCCTTAATTATAACTAATATATTGGCAATAAACTCTTTAATTATTCGGACAGTCTCATTATAAAGCAGTAAAACACATTTAAATCGGCTGATAAACCGCAGCCATACACACATCATCACGATTCACTTTCTTTATCGTAATGCTGAGCTTTTTCTTTCGCTTACCGCCTCCGAAATCAGATTTTATCCCCCAGTTGTGATTCTCAGATGAGCGATGGGCAGATAGAAATAGATAATTTCATTTCTCAAGCTGTTTAAAGGGTTTCATAGGTGAGAAATGATGATGAGGGTCACACACACTTCCGGGGTCCAGTGCGATCATTTCTGCTGCTTCTGCTGTCTGATGAGTGACAGGCCTGAACACACGCCGCCTCGCCGCTGACCCCTGCCGGCGGATCCGGAGCGCTGCAGCGCCCAGGGAGCCTCCTAATTTAATAAGGACCTCCAGGGAGGTTTTACCTAGTTTGTTTGTTGTAAATGGAAGCATAATAAAAATAAAAAAAACCTCCAGGGAGGTTTCCGGTGCCCTCTGCTCACTTCCTGTCTCAGTGGCAATTCTACGATTTTTATTTTTTTTTAAAGAGAAGGGCCTCAAAGGGGACAAATGTGCAGAGGACCAAATTAATATAATGTGTTGTAACGTGGATTCAACACTTCATATATGTTACTTTCTTTGTAATTTAAGACAAGGTGACATTTTCAACTATATGAAATTCTGTAATAAATTGGTTAACAATTAGTAAAAGGCTAGTTATTATTTCAGCATTGCTTTTCTCGGGACCAAATTGGTCAAAATGAGCAGCAATATAATATTGTTTGAATTATTCTGACCTAATTTGAATTCCAGTATATATATTTGACCTTTTTTTGAAATCCATATACATAAATGTGTGTGTGTATATAGATATATATATATATATACACACACACACACACACACACATGTTGTGTTTCCATGTTTTATGGGGACATTCCATAGGCGTAATGGTTTTTATACTGTACAAACTGTATGTGCTATTGCCCTACACCAACCCTACCCCTTACAGGAAACTTTCTGCATTTTTACTTTCTCAAAAAAACTCATTCTCTATGATTTATAAGCTTGTTTCCTCATGGGGACCTCAAAAATGTCCCCACAAGGTCAAAATTTACTAGTATTACTATCCTTGTGGGGACATTTGGTCCCCATAACGTGATAAATACCAGGTACACACACACACACACACACACACACAGTATCACAGATCCATGGGTCAGAATCAAAATCCAAGCAGGCTAAAAGATAAAAAAAGTTAGAATTTTAGAATTTTAAGCAGTTTCAGTTACAAAGTAAACAAGCCAAATTACACTTTATATATCCATTTCAAATGCAACACTGTTGAACTTAACTGACATGCGTCGTGATCACAGTCACTGAAATGTCAAATAAATACGTTTAAAAAGACTTATAGACTGGAAATTGAGACAATTGTGCAAAACTGGGTGCTTTACAGTTATCAAAGCTTAATTGTAAAATATTATTTAAATTAAAAAATGCATTTAAAATGCAAATGTACATTTATGCAGGAACGTAAGCAATTTACGGCCAGAATTATTAGTAATATACAAATATTGTCCCAAATGTACGTTTTAGTTTTGTTTGGTTCGGTTTTTTACCTTTCAAAGCATGCTTTTGGATATATACTTTTAATTAAATAAACTTTTGACATAGCATTCACATTTCGCCTCTAATCTGTACTTGTAACACTTGCTAATAGGCTTACTCAAAAAGACCTATGGGGGAATTGACTTGATTCACCCCTCGGTGGCGCTGCAGATCTCCATCTCATGCTCCTTCCCTTTGTTTGTCGAAGTGAAAAAGTCACTGAGTTGACAGAAATATATCCAAGCATAACCCATGTGTAATTTAAATAATGACTTCTCAGACTCATTCGAGTATCGAAGATCATCTTAAATCACAGTGAATCATAACCTCATCAAGATATCATGTAATGGTGATGGTGATGGGTATGATTATGATGCTCCGTGATCTTTCCTCTTCATGTCCTTTATAGCCTCTTGGTGCTTTTGTTTGAATTATTCTGACCTAATTTGAATTCCAGTATATATATTTGACCTTTTTTTTAAATCCATATACATAAATGTGTGTGTGTAGATATAGATAGATATAGATAGATATAGATAGATATAGATAGATATAGATAGATATAGATAGATATAGATAGATATAGATAGATTCTCTATGATTTATAAGCTTGTTTCCTCATGGGGACCTCAAAAATGTCCCCACAAGGTCAAAATTTACTAGTATTACTATCCTTGTGGGGACATTTGGTCCCCATAACGTGATAAATACCAGGTACACAC
Source organism: Sinocyclocheilus grahami (assembly GCF_001515645.1). Lineage (NCBI taxonomy): Eukaryota > Metazoa > Chordata > Actinopteri > Cypriniformes > Cyprinidae > Sinocyclocheilus > Sinocyclocheilus grahami. The sequence continues at coordinate 114,927 of NW_015507044.1, forward strand.
ACACACACACACACACACACAGTATCACAGATCCATGGGTCAGAATCAAAATCCAAGCAGGCTAAAAGATAAAAAAAGTTAGAATTTTGATTACATAAGCAGTTTCAGTTACAAAGTAAACAAGCCAAATTACACTTTATATATCCATTTCAAATGCAACACTGTTGAACTTAACTGACATGCGTCGTGATCACAGTCACTGAAATGTCAAATAAATACGTTTAAAAAGACTTATAGACTGGAAATTGAGACAATTGTGCAAAACTGGGTGCTTTACAGTTATCAAAGCTTAATTGTAAAATATTATTTAAATTAAAAAATGCATTTAAAATGCAAATGTACATTTATGCAGGAACGTAAGCAATTTACGGCCAGAATTATTAGTAATATACAAATATTGTCCCAAATGTACGTTTTAGTTTTGTTTGGTTCGGTTTTTTACCTTTCAAAGCATGCTTTTGGATATATACTTTTAATTAAATAAACTTTTGACATAGCATTCACATTTCGCCTCTAATCTGTACTTGTAACACTTGCTAATAGGCTTACTCAAAAAGACCTATGGGGGAATTGACTTGATTCACCCCTCGGTGGCGCTGCAGATCTCCATCTCATGCTCCTTCCCTTTGTTTGTCGAAGTGAAAAAGTCACTGAGTTGACAGAAATATATCCAAGCATAACCCATGTGTAATTTAAATAATGACTTCTCAGACTAATTCGAGTATCGAAGATCATCTTAAATCACAGTGAATCATAACCTCATCAAGATATCATGTAATGGTGATGGTGATGGATATGATTATGATGCTCCGTGATCTTTCCTCTTCATGTCCTTTATAGCCTCTTGGTGCTTTTAATGCTTCATCAGGCTTATCACTAGTGTCCTTCTATGAATATTTCCCTTAAACTGTTTCCTGGTAAACCGTTTCCTCTTCCACCCCTAAACTCTGTGGCCCAATAGTTATATAAATAAATAAATAAAAGTCAACATCCACGCGCTGGCAGAAGCTAAAGCAGATTAAAGGCTGAAGCGTAGCTCTCTCCGTTACCCAGACTGCACCTCTGCTCAGGAACACTCAGGCCTCGTCTGACAGTGTCTGTATGAGCAACAGCTGGGCTTAACACAACATCATCCTCAGTGCATTTCAAATCAGAGCAGAGCTCATCCAGCTCACAGACATGCACCTACTCAAACACACCCCATATATTAGCAATATCACTCTGGGATTTATGAAAAGTTTATCATGGTTCTATCAATAATCTTATGAAACCTGACCAGAACATCATTCAGACTAAAATCAAGTCCAGTCCAAATCATAATTTAGCCTAAAATCAAAAAAATGATTATTATATTATATTATATTATTATATTTCACAGTCTTGTAACTGTAATGTAAATAATATTTTAATAATAAATAAACAATACTTCTAAGTTTAGATAGACTATAAGTATTTATACATGGTAGTAGTAGTATATGCCTTTAATTTATACTGATTTATTAATAAATCATCATATGAAAGTAATTTCTATTGAAGCTATAAAACTCTCAAATAAAACATCCTTATTAGAGTGTACAAAATTTACATAATTTATATTGTGTACAAAGTATTTATTTGGCAAAAATGTAAAACAAAAGAAAACAACAACAGTATTTTAATAATAATTAAACAATACTTATTCAGAAGTATATGTACATGATGGTACTGATGTACAGCCTTTAATTTATACAGATATTGTTTTTAAAAAGTCATCATATTAAAGTAATGTCTTTACAGTAATTACAATCTAAAACATTCTGAAATAAAACACTTATTAGAACTTACTTCTATTCTATTCTATTCTATTCAAAATCTTGCTAATGTAATGTAAAAAAATAACATTTTAATAAATGTTTAAAATGCTTATTGAAATGGTAAAGTATGATGGTCATGTTTGTTGTAAAGCCTTTAATTTATAACGATTTTAAATGATTTTTTTTTGTATTTTTAAATGATCATATTGAAGTAATTTCTTTAGATGAGTAATTACAAACCTATAACTCTCAAATAAAACATTCTTATCAGAATTTGTATATTATATTATACTATCATCCATATTAGAATTTAAGTGATTGTTGTGAAAATAATGTTACAATCAAATATACAGTATAGGCTATGTTTGCATGTGTGTATTTGGATCCGATCAAAGGTCATTTCAGTTTTAAAAGATTTCATTTACTATGTTAAAATCTTGTGAAGTGTGAAATTAACGGCACATCTTAATTCTCTTCATCTTGCTCTTTTGTTTCATGCTGCTTGTAGTATGCAAAGTGCATTGAAGTGATAATGATTTTGTCACCTGGCCAAACTGAAGCAGCAGTGAGCAGTGAGCGATTCGGCTCATAATGACTCAGATACAGCAAGCGTGGCAGGTGGCAGAGCTGTAGCAGTCTGCACAAAACATCTTTGACTAAACCTGAATTATTAAACATATCACTAATGCCACAAGCCCCTCCGCATGAAAAACCTGGTTTTTAGAAGAACGAGTCAGAGCTAATTATTACTTTTTTTTAAAAGCCTTTATAAACCTCTCAAAAATGGCCTCAGTGGACAAAACAAATTCTCTGTGCACAGAACTGAACGTGCATGCAGAAACAAAAGTGCACAAGATTCAGGTCCAGCAGTTTTGCCCTGTTTTTTTCTTTCATGTAATGAGATGCTTGCCATTTTTGCTGTGAATAATTTGAGTGACAGTTCTTGAGTAATATGACACTTACATCATGTTTCCCTCCGAATTAATATTTCAGTTTTTGTTATGGTCTTTCAAACTACTAGGTTGAGTATGTACACTGATTTTTACAACCAAACATGGTTTAAGTTTTTATATTGTAAATCAGCAAACAGCAATGTGTTTCAAACCAAAATTATGTTAACTGACTATTGACCAAACCCATTTTAGATTCATACTTATCATATCAAACATTAAATGCTTTATAAATTTGTATTCAAATGTATGTATTTTGTATTTAATAAACCTTTATGGCTCACATGGCAGAGGCCTATATTTCCCACAATGCATTAATTTACCCCAAAGGCCTCAAACAACAACATTAAAACATGAGGAAACACTGAGGAAAATCTATCTGTCATGACTAAATGAACACTTTCAGATGTGGATACGGGATATCATTGCTCTTGCTGACTTGAAGAATATTAAGATAAACACTTTTTCTGGAAGCTTAAACATTTACAACGTGTTCTAACCTGACGCAACGCGACGAGAGACAGGACCGGATTGTCTTTATGACAATGATAGTATCAGGTACTGACTATGTGCTTTATTTATTGTTAAAAATCTAGCGTAGCGTCAGTTCTGGCAGGTCACGTTCGTCAAGCTCGCATCAGCTGATCCCCATCAACCTATGGGAATACGACACCTAAGTATTCATATATAAGGTCCCGCAGTAGTATCAGCAGTTTTTGCATTGCTCAATAGCTAATTACCCTCCTCCATCCCCAACTCCTCCTCTGTCAGTCAGGATTCAGCCTTCTGATTCTCCTTGAATCAGACTAATTCTAAAATGTGTACATAGCATTATTGAACTTAACGATATCTGCAATACATTTATGTTGGTTCTGTTCTGTTTACCCTGGGGGGTTATCGCTGCTCTCCCTGCTCTCATCCATGCTAGGCTGCATAGATGCGCAGGGAGTTCTTGCCCAGAACGGAACCATACCGCCAATCCAAACTGTATGCTAATTGTCAATCATCTTTGATGATAGTGGTCCTCACAGAACCGTATCTAATGTGACTTTGAATATCATTTTGCATAACCTTTATAGTTACACTGAAAGCAACAATGGATACTAGGCCTCAGATCGTTAATGAATGGAAACATGAACGGTGACTATGAACTCAGTGTGAACAACCAATATATTCCGTTACAACGATTGCATCAGTTACTCGGTAACTGTTATATTTATTTATTTTTATTTAAATAATGTTTAGCAGAGCCGTAGAGAGAGAGAGAGAGAGAGAGAGAGAGAGAGAGAGAGAGAGAGAGACTTGCGACAACGGAAGTTCGAAACGCTCGATCGTCACGTGATTCACGTAGACCTCAAATCAATAGTTCCAGGAAGTTCATAACGGGCAATCAGTGTTGCTTTTAAAAGATAAAATCCGCTAATATTTGAGGATTAATGTGGTCAGCTATCTATATATATATATGTGTGTGTGTGTGTGTGTGTGTGTGCTTACAACTTGTATGCAATCTTAATGTTCATTGTCGTTTTACTAATCTCATGGTAAATGTTAAGTTTGTTGTCTTAAATTCATTCCAAATAAGTGAAGATATGTTAAGATTAAGTGAAAATTAATCTTGTTTAATGTTTTTGATTCTTGTGCACCCCCTCAATTATTAATATATAAAAATATATTTGTAGTATATTCAAATTTAAAACAACTTCAAACATTTTACACCTTTAATCATATATTTTATGTATGTTGACTTGTGTTATGCTCTTATTTACAGCAATCGATTTATAATAAACTATAAAGCATCTCTATGGAGCAGCGCTAATTTCCTTGAACTATTGAGCGGCTCCATGACAGAGTAGTCGCAACGGCTCTGGCTTTGTCCAAAAACCCACACTTGCAGTCTTTGCACTTGACCACTTGATTACTTAAATGACGTATTTCCTGTATTTGGCCGAAGTCTTCAAGTGGGTGTGAAGACCACAAGTGTGTCAAACTTTTCATTACCTGATGGGACAAGTGACGTGACATGTGGCCAAGTATGGTGACCCACACTCTGAATTAGTGCTCTGCATTTATCCCTTCCAAAGTGCACACACACAGCAGTGAACACACACCCGGAGCAGTGGGCAGCCATTTATGCTGCGGCGCCCGGGGAGCAGTTGGGGGTTCGGTGCCTTGCTCAAGGGCACCTCAGTCGTGGTATCGAAGGTTGAAGAGAGTGCTGTACATTCACTCCCCCCACCTACAATCCCTGCCGGTACGAAACTCGAACCTGCAACCTTTGGGTTATGAGTCCGACTCTCTAACCATTAGGCCACGACTTGCCCTTGACACACTTATAGTGTCGTAAAAATGCAACAAAATGCTTTATTTTAATTTGAAATACTTCGCATTTTAAAATCAACTTCTAAATGTCTGTTCAGTAGTCCCTATAACATGACAATTTTAATTTCTGGTGCTTCTAATTAAATGATAAAAAGCAGTTGCAAATGTTGTACAAAATAAATATCACCACAGCTCATCTCTGCACCAATAAAAGTAAAAACACTTTTTCTACCAAATTATTTGTAATATCTAATTATATTAATATTTAACTTACATTGGAAAGGTTTCCGTGACCTCTCGCGATATCTCGGCAAAAAGTCTCACGATTTATTTCCAGAACATGCATGATGGGATACACTTAGCCTTGAATAGTGCTCTGGAGCGGTATTCGAGATAGTGGATTTAGTATCCATTAAGGGCACTGCACTTTGGTATTTTGAAGACAGGGGACAGGCTTGCACACTTACTTCCTGTCGCACGCACGCGCTCTCAAGTGGCCAAGACCGCAAGTGTGGGTATTTGGACAAGGGGTCTGTTGCGAGTGCAGTGCGCTTGCAAAGAGACTCCGCCCACACGCTATTCTGATTGGCTGTAATTTTTTGATTGCTTTTGTAGCTTATTTTGTATAAAATAATAAAAACAGTTAAGACTTTTTCTGGCTAATTTTGCAAAAAATAAAAAGAATTTTTTTGTATAAAAAGTCTGATTTTTATTTTGTAATGGGAAAAAAAATGGGAGATGCAAACTCAGAATGTAGAGAGGAAAAGTCAAAATTGCATTTACATTTAGCAGAAGCTTTTATCCAAAGCGACTTACAAATGAGGACAATGGAAGAAATCAACAAAAGAGCAATAACATGCAAGTGCTATAACAAGTCTCAGTTAGCTTAATGCAGTACACGTAGCAAGGTTTTTTTTTTGCAAGACGTAAACTCGGTATTGTGAGAAAGAAAGTCTGATTTCTGTGTCGCAATTTTCAGAATTATGAAAAAAAGTCAGAATCGTAAGCCATAAAACCAGAGTTCTCCAAAAAATGTCTGACCTGTAAGATAAAAGTCAGTTATTCTGGAAATGGACATCATGCATCTGGTGTGGACAAACAAATTGCATCACATTTGGTTTAGTACAGTGTTAGATATGTTTTCTAAACTCTCAAAAAAAAAAAGTTCAAAATCTGGGAGGCACCTTATCAAATTACTAATGCATGTAGGCCTACTATTCAGGTACTAATATGCCCCATCTTTTATGTGCAAGTACAGCTTGTTCTTGAAATCTTTTGTCATGTGACTGGAATGATGCAGGATAAAACCATATCCGTTTGTTGCAAGACGAACATTGGATAGTATGGAATGAGGCAAGAGGAGCCTTTTCACGCTCACCTCAAGTTCTCAGCTATCTGTGGGTGCAGATGAGATCGGATTAG
>NW_015507044.1:121420-122476 GCF_001515645.1 Sinocyclocheilus grahami
ATTTAGTATCCATTAAGGGCACTGCACTTTGGCATTTTGAAGACAGGGGACAGGCTTGCACACTTACTTCCTGTCGCACGCACGCGCTCTCAAGTGGCCAAGACCGCAAGTGTGGGTATTTGGACAAGGGGGCTGTTGCGAGTGCAGTGCGCTTGCAAAGAGACTCCGCCCACACGCTATTCTGATTGGCTGTAATTTTTTGATTGCTTTTGTAGCTTATTTTGTATAAAATAAAAACAGTTAAGACTTTTTCTGGCTAATTTTGCAAAAAATAAAAATAATTTTTTTGTATAAAACCCGGTTAAAAAGTCTGATTTTTATTTTGTAATGGGAAAAAATGGGAGATGCAAACTCAGAATGCAGAGAGGAAAAGTCAAAATTGCATTTACATTTAGCAGAAGCTTTTATCCAAAGCGACTTACAAATGAGGACAATGGAAGAAATCAACAAAAGAGCAATAATATGCAAGTGCTATAACAAGTCTCAGTTAGCTTAATGCAGTACACGTAGCAAGGTTTTTTTTTTGCAAGACGTAAACTCGGTATTGTGAGAAAGAAAGTCTGATTTCTGTGTCGCAATTCTGACCTTTTTTCAGAATTATGAAAAAAAAAAGTCAGAATCGTAAGCCATAAAACCAGAGTTCTCCGAAAAATGTCTGACCTGTAAGATAAAAGTCAGTTATTCTGGAAATGGACATCATGGACATTTTGCATCTGGTGTGGACAAACAAATTGCTTGTTGCATCACATTTGGTTTAGTACACAGTGTTAGATATGTTTCCTAAACTCAAAAAAAAGTTCAAAATCTGGGAGGCACCTTATCAAAAATTACTAATGTATGTAGGCCTACTATTCAGGTACTAATATGCCCCATCTTTTATGTGTAAGTACAGCTTGTTCTTGAAATCTTTTGTCATGTGACTGGAATGACGCAGGATAAAACCATATCCGTTTGTTGCAAGACGAACATTGGATAGTATGGAATGAGGCAAGAGGAGCCTTTTCACGCTCGCCTCAAGTTCTCAGCTATCTGTGGGTGCAGATGAGATCGGATTAG
>NW_015507044.1:125917-127454 GCF_001515645.1 Sinocyclocheilus grahami
AATCATTCTAATATGCTGATTTGCTGATCAAGAAACATTTCTTCTCATTATAAATGTTACAAAAATGGCTGTGCTGCTTAATATTTATGTGGAAAATGTGATACGTTTTTGTAATGATTCTTTAAGGTTGAATTTATTTGAAATAGAAAACTTTTGTAACATTATAAATGTCTTCACTGAAACTTTTGATCGATTTAATGCATCCTTTCTGAATAAAATTTTCTGACCTCAAACTTTTGAACAGAAGCATATTAATTAACATTTCGCTTGAAGTAGGTATAAAAACATTTATCTAAAAAATGACATTTGAATTGAAATAAATACTAAGCAGATCACCAGATAAGCTTCCATTTTCGTACATTTTTGAATTCATATGTGTGGTCCTTCTATATTGTTGTACTACTGGTAAAATACGGAATGATTACCATATGGTATTTGCATGGCATTTCAAAGAATACCATGATGCATTTAGGCCTATATGAAGTCTCTTGGGGTGGGCATATTGTGGTGGCACAGCTGGCAGAAGTACTGGGAGGTCGACGCAGCCAGTGGCCTGCAGGGACGTGCTGTTTTTCACCCTATGGGGCAGCAGTTGCAATGGCATATCCTATTCTGCATTCACACAGCAGGGTAACGTGGAGGTTTTTCCCTCCGATTCTCCCAGCAGGTGAAGTCTTATCATGGCTCTTATTGTACAGTAAAACAATATGCAACTCAATTGTAAGGGAATTATATCTATTCATTTTACAAACATGTTAAAGACACTATGATTATCAATTAAAACGAGGCAGAGTCTGTAAATTAATTGTTATTTGGCAGTGGCTCTTTATTCAGAGCATCTCCCATTGAGCTAATTGCAGAGACAGTCCCGCTGGAGCAGACCTGGGGTGAGGCGTCTTTCTCACAGGGACAAGAGAGACATAACAGAAGCAAAGCAACAGCTGAGGGTTGCCCCAGTCTGGGATCCTGCTCACGACATCTGTGATAGCAGCACATATTCTTACCCATTACACAGCCTGTGTAGGTCTGTATCTGCATATGCTCTGAGGAAAGGGTAAACTGAGAACAAAAATCAATATTTCCCTCTTATTAATGCATGACTAATCCTTCATTCAAATATATTTGGCATTCTCAACTCCACATGCTCTCTCATTCAGTTTAGAGGAAATACTCACCCCAGTTATTTCTGTCTATGAATACTTATTGAATATGGGGATAACTGAACAAAAATGTGTGCTAAAATAGGATAGATAGATAGATAGATAGACTGATTTATGCAATCTTTCAGTCTATTTATGAAATCCATATTATTTGTCAATGCACAAGTACTCATGGAGAGCAATACATCTAATACTCTGGCTCTGGTTTCATTTTATCAAACAAGTGGCAGTCTGTTAATGAGAGACCCAATCTGACATAAGATGTTTTGAAATGAGATGCTTCTGAAAGTAGCACATGGCTGAGTGGTTGCCAATGGTGATTAAGTGAAAGTGACCCATATAGAAAACAAAGCCTAGGTCTTTAACTGAAAATCATA
>NW_015507044.1:128257-129460 GCF_001515645.1 Sinocyclocheilus grahami
AATAAAAAGATCAGTACAGTAACAAAATACAAAAAATACCATCAACATTTAAAAAAAGCCATACGATAAAAATGAGTCTTAAGAAGAGACTTAAAAGAGGATACAGTAGGCTAGGAGCCTGCCTAATAACCCCAGGCAGGGAGTTCCATAGCCTAGCTTAAAGTTAAAACCCAAATTTAAGCTCTTGTAATCTTTGCTTGTTAACAATATAAACCCTATAAACCACTCAGCATCAACACTTCCAAGCTGGGTTAAAGTTGTAAGGTGTTCCAAAACTACTTGAGAGGTATCCAAATGAATAAAGGAACAACTATATTTGATGCAGACCTTTTGAGCAATGCCATCAGTGTAATGGTTTATGAATATCAGCTCTGATTAAATATTGGACTGCGTGTTCTTTTTTTAAAGATAGCACTGCCACCTGTTCACTATTACAAAACATTTAGCCTACTGTGGAGAGGCATCAAGCACAAAATAGAAGCTTAAACTGTTTATTATATTCTACATTATGTTATATGAAAGCATTTTTAAATAGCCTAATATAACACATTTTATAACAAAGCTGTTGGTATATCAAAAACAAAATTCCAAACAGTGCTTATAATTATAGCTAAGAGACCTATAAAAAATGGTATCAAATGGTATCGGCCAACCAATCGCGACAGGTTTGGCTGATCTTCCAGGATGTGAGTGCTAGACTGGTTATTTCACTGGCAAGCATTTACTCCTATTTAAGCTCGTATCACGGATGACTGGCGAATAACGGATCGCTGCTGCCTTCTGAAAATATCGGCATCTTCATCACCATCACTATCAGCAGCATCACCGACACCGACAAACATTACACGACAGCAGCTCCGGCGCGCTTAGAACGTTCGGGCGTTTGTTTACATTCCGCCTTCGCAGAATCCGTTTACATTGCTCTCTCGGAATGCCTTTGTGACGTCATAGAGGTAGACGTTCTGTTTGGAGTTTTAAAATGAACACCTGTTATGTTTCAAATGGCATGCACGTTGCGCAAAAAGAAGAAGAGAGGCGACGTTTTAAATTCATGCGGACATACTGAAGTCTTCTAATCTCCGGGAGCGCAACTAAAGCCGTTTAGGGATCCATTTAGTGATAAGCCCGACTGCTGCTGTCTGTCTGCATCAACAGAGAACATGGATGGTGAGGAATTTGCAATGACGAGAGCGATGATGATGA
>NW_015507044.1:129470-129952 GCF_001515645.1 Sinocyclocheilus grahami
AAAAGCAAGAAACTCATACAGATTTGGAGGGTGAGTAAATGATGACAAAAATGTAGTTTTTGGGTAACTACACCGCTAAGTTTAAAATAAAATCAGTACTTCTATAAACTTGAGATAAAGAAAGAGTCTAGAAAGGACTAGAAATAGGCTTGAAAATATGTTTATTTTAAAATAGAGTAAAAGTTTAATGTAGACTTGTTTAAAAGCTTTGGTTGTTGTACTAGTGTTGTTGCACAACCTGTATCTAAAGTAAGCTATTCCATCTGTGTAGTCCTCATGGGACAGCTCTTTCACAATGGAACTCTGTAATAATATATTGTGCATCTCTTTAAAAACATTGAATCATATGTTTCCTATTTTAGGGTCTATTTGATGTGATGCACACAACAGCTAATTATATGTTTGCAGCATCTACAATAAGAATCACAATTTCAGTTAAGTAAGTAAACATTTATTTATATAGCACCTTTCAAAACAAAGTT
>NW_015507045.1:0-7746 GCF_001515645.1 Sinocyclocheilus grahami
AGGTACATAACCATGCCTCGGCTTCAGGACGACCCTTGAGTCGTTGGGTCAGAATTTGAGGCAGGTAGGGCTCACCGAGAGCGCCTGCAGATCACCCATACGCTTTACCGATGCTAATGCCAGTAGCAGAGCGGTTTTTAGCATCAGGGGATGAAGGTCAACAGAATATAGTGGCTCATAGGGAGGGCTCTCCCTCAACACCATAGGCAGGTCCCATGTAGGGACTGTGACAGGGCGAGGCGGGGTGAGCCTCCTAGACCCTTTTTAAAAAATCGAACAACTAGATTGTTCCTGCCCACTGACTGGCCAGCTATAGGAGCATGTGGAGCTGCTATGGCTGCTACATAGACCTTGAGAGTGGAAGGGGAACGACCCTTATCCAACAGCTCCTGCAGGAAGGACAATATCAGAGATATGTTGCAGGAAATTGGGTCTGCGCCGCGGGTCATACACCAGGCGGAGAAGACAGACTATTTAAGGGCATAGAGCCACCTTGTAGAGGGTGCTCTAGTCTGAGATATCGTGTTTAGCACGCTCTCGGGGAGGTCCGCAGGCTCCCGTCGAGAGACCAGAAGTGCAGGGCCCACAGTTCGGGCTGGGGGTGCCATATCATTCTGTTTGCCTGAGAGAGGAGGTCTCGTCTCAGGAGAATGGGCCATGGGGCTGCTATAAGCAGCTGAAACAGCTCTGCGAACCAGTGTTGGGTCCTCCATAGCGGGGCCACCAACAGAACCCTGTGTTTCCGCTCCTTGATTCGCCTGTGGGATCAGGGCAATCGGGGGGAAAGCGTAAAGGAGGATCACGGGGGTCTTTGAGCAAATTGCAGTGAATAACCTCGTTCTATTATGCCCAGAACCCACCTTGACACCCCGGGGATGGCTCGCCAGGCCTTGGCCCGCGTGGCAAGGGTTGGGTTGGTTCGAGCAACAGGCCGCCATGCGGGGACCCAACGCTTGTGAAATGAGCCCCCGGTGGTGGGCTTCGCGGACTGCTGAGTCGGCACCGTCTTGGGGCGACTGGCTTAAGCCACAGAGCTGGAGCTTTTTGGCAAGAACGGTCGCATTGCCTGGGATGACTTCTGTGCAGCAGTGAAGCGCTCTGCGAACCCTTCGACCACAGGTCCAAACAGGCCAGAGGGAGTGACTGGAGAGTCGAGGAAGGGGACTTTATCGGGGATGCAACAATAGGTGGCGCTCAAGCACCACAAGGCTGGCCATGGATCTACTGATCGCCTGAGCTGTCATCTTTGTGGCGCGCGTGACGAGTAGGCCCTTCCAGCGAGTGCTGAAGCAGTCCTGCACGGCTTGGACGGGTGGGCAGCCTTTGCCTTCAGCCGATGGAAGTGGGCGGGCAGAGATGCGCGGTCACTGACTCATCCAGGGGAGGCAGTTTGTCATACCCCTTTTCTTTGACGACGTAGACCGTAGTGAGGGCAGACGAAGAGCGTACCGCAGGCGGGCCGAGTAGGGGGGTGCGCCTAGATCTGGTGATCTCTTCATGGACTTCCGGGAAGAATGGAGAAGCTCATTGTCAAGGGGCTTGATGGCACCCCGGCAAGAACCATTCGTCCAGGCGGCTGCGGGTGGGCTCCTCCGGCGGAGACCAATCCAAACCCAGATCTTGAACAGCCTTAAACAGAACGCAGAAGAGTTCGGCGTCCATGCCTGTGCTGGCAGCGCTGGGCTCTGTAGATGGCAGGGGCGGCGGGGTGGAAAGACAAGCCCGAAAGCTCCTCCGCATCTGAGGCAGCCAGAGACACACTGTCGACCATGGCATCACACTCGGAAGAGGAAGGGGGAAGCCTCTCTATGTGGAGAGAGTGAGGCATGTGGGGGCTCAGCCGGCATGAGCTCACTCGTCACCGAGCGCTGAGATCCTCTGCTCCCCTGATTTTTCCTCACAGATTCCTGGGAGGAAGGAAGCGGGAGGGCGCGAGGGGCAGAGTCACTTTCTGAAAAGAAAACTATCCGCGAGTGCAGAGAGGAGAGACTCATATCCTCGCAATGAGGACATTCCGTCTCGTTAAGTGCAGCTTCAGCGTGGGCAGCGCCCAAGCATGAAACGCACTGGCCGTGACCGTCAGCGGCATGCAGGGGAGCCCTGCACGAACGACAGTAACATTTGTAACAACGCCGGAAATTTGCTCTAGAAATTTGCTGAAGGCAGCTGAAGAGCGGCGAAGTCAGCTTAGCAGAGTGGGGTCTTGATCCGCTGTGAGGCTTGTTCACGGCGAAGGCTTCTTAGTCTCGTAGTGCGAAGATCTGTAGTCGTCGCTGAAGGAGAAGAAATCTGAGGATCCTATGGCGAAGTGCACGCTTATATAACCAGATGCCCTGCCCAAATTGGCGGGCTCTGCCGGGCTGTGCCGCCATAGGCTCGTGCAGCTCTGCTGCCGAGCCATTGGTTCGTTTTCAATACACTGCTCGAACCAATGGCCGTGAAGTTTCACTGAGTGATTGAAAAAGGCTTCAGTATTCTGAGAAAAAGGAGTTTTCCCCTTAGCGTCTTAAACAAGACGCAGTACGAGTGAAGTATTGATAGGCAACAAAAATAGCATAATTTGACATTAATTCGATCTCTAGCCAATTGCTTTGCAGAAGTTTGTACTCCACCACCTGTGACGGTTTTGGGAAACAGTCATGGCTAGTTAGATAATTTCTCCAATGATGCATTGTACTGTGGTTGTTTAGCAGCGAGTTGTGTAGTTGTGCTGGACCTGCACCCATGTGTCACTTTCTTTGTTCTGTGGAACAAAAATGAAGAATATTAAGGGCTAGAAAAAAAGTTTAATGTAATTTAGAAAAACCTGAAACCTGAGCAGTACATGAATTGATCTCCATTGTATCTCTGATTTTGCAGGTCTCTGTGTACAGTCACCTCACGCAGCAGGTTTTATAGCAGCCATTCTTCAGGCCTAGAGATATCAAATGTCAGTTTTGATGGTTAACTGCAGAGTGAAATGGACATTTCTGATGGTTTTCCTCTATAGGTGTCAACCCACTTTTTTTAAATGTTTGAATATAAATTTTGTTCTTTAAGCGGGAATGCTTGATATTCTTAGAATGGCTAATAATCAAATACAATATCACATTTAAATGTTGATCATCTTATGCATGGAGCACATCAAAAATGGTCAACTATTGAGGACAGAAATCTTCCAGGTTTCATTAAAAATAATAATTTGTGTTTTGAAGATGAGCAATATGAGGATGATTAACGGTGGTGTATAAAGTACCTGAAAACCATACTCAATTAAAAGTACAGATATCCTACCAGAAAATGACTTTGGTAGAAGTTGAAGTCACCGTTTAGAATATTACTTGTGTGTCTTTCATTCCAACATAAGAAAACATTTACATGTATTTACACAGTTTAATGTAGGCCTATCTCGGAGGGGACATGGATGCATTTAACGTGCAGTTACAGATGAATAAATAATGTTTTGTTTTTAACATAAAACGTTGACTACTGTTATTTGAAATTATTTTAAAACATAAAAAAATAGTCGAAAGGTGACATTAAAACCGCCAGTAGCTGACATCAAATGACTGTTAATGAGTGAGTCATTGAGATTCAACCGATTCATTCAAACAACTGATTCATTCAGATTGTCAAATCATTTGACTGTGTTAATGAGTGAATCACTGAATCATTTATTCAACCGATTTGTTCAAAAAGCTGATTCATTCAATAAGTAAACACCGTCCTTTGCTCAGAGACGCAAAACCGTGCTGTGATCTTTGTTTGGAACTGTATTCATTAGCAACATTTAGCAAAAACCAGCAATATTATTATGTCTAAAATATGTCACTTATTGCTTTACTGAACTTGTAAAAAATTATTATAAATATGTTCATGCTGATATCTGAAGAAAAACTGTACTATTTGTGTGATATAGATTAAGTTAACTATATTAAATTATATAAATATAAAAAGCATACAGAAGCATTTTTGCCATCCAATTTAGAATGCCTGGAATTTTGAGTTTAAATAGACTAATAAATCAATGTGCGTGCACTCTGTGTGTGATTTGGTGATATAGCTTACTTGATAATGTCCGATCGCACATCATTACAACAACACTTACCATATTATCGCAGACGATGCTGTATCGCACACCCCAGACTTGACTTGAATGGAAAATGAATCATCCGCGGTTGTGCGCACACTTGTTTGCACATGAGCAAAGGTGTATTTAGGAGTCTAATTTGCAAACGCCAGACCACTGATTCGTCAAACCTGCTTTCCTGCAGTCCGTGTTCTTCTGACTTCTGACTATTTTGTAGTAAGTAACGAATATGCTTCGGGGAAATGTATCGGAGTAAAAGTATACATTTTAATTAGGAAATGTAGTGGAGTAAAAGTAAATGTTGGCTGAAATATAAAAACTCAAGTAAAGTACAGATACTCCCAAAATATACTTAAGTACTGTAACAAAGTATTATTACATCGTTACATTACACCACTGATGATTAATTGGTGACAGAATTTAAATTTTTTGGGTGAACTGTCCCTTTAAGGCTATTTTGATTCTTTGGTTTCGAATCCGATTTTGACACAACTTCCTTCCCATTTGTCCTCACCGTTCTCCTCTTGGCAATGCATTGTTTTGTTCTGAATTGTATTATATTTGTCATCAATGTATCACTAGTGAGTTAATAAGCAATTTATTTGTTGAGTTTAATGCATTTTAAGTTCAATTTTTATTTACATTCCTGTTATTGAATCCATTATCATATTAGGTTTTATCATTTTAAATCATGAAAAAGAAGAAAAGGGAACAATTTGCATGGAAACATCTTCTGTCATTTTCCTACTTTTACAAGCTATATTCTCAACATGTTTTTTTGTGTTAGGTCAGTGTCTTCCTGATAAAAGAGATGTCTTTTAAATCTTTAATAATCACCTCATTTGTTTTGCTCTGCATGTGATACAAATAAAGTGTTGTGCAAAGTACAATGTAGACTTCAATTCATCCCCCACTCTGAAAGAATAGTATGTTTTGACGTTTGTTATTTATTCTCTCTGCCTCTACCCCACTCCCTCGCTCTCTCTTTCGTCTTCTGTCTCAGTGTATGTGTCTGTCATGGCTTTCTTTCTTCAGAGAAATTCATGTTTATTCCTTTGTTAATATGACAGATATAATGAGTTTCCTGATTCACCACCAGGCGCAAATTGAGACTTTCTTTTGAGTTTAAACAGTCAAAATCAGTTTGTTTCTTGACATTAGCTCTTTTCACACACACACACACACATATACATATATATATATATGTGTATAGATGATAGATAGATATCTTGTTCTCTATTTTTTGTGGGTTCAATTGTGTGAAGAGATAATCACATTGCCGAACACACTCGACCATCTCGTACAACTCTTTCTCTCCTCAATACACACACAGAGACAGCCACATACTGTGATTGATGGCAAATTTCACATGGATTAATTTTTTTAAATGTATTGCTTGTGTTTATGGTTTATTTCAAAAGACATTTGTCATCCTGAGTGTACAGAGAGGACTGTGTGAGTGTACACACACACACACACACACACACACACACAAGGATATGCGAGAGTTACATGATTTTGCCTTGAAGGGTACGTGTTTTCTTTCTCCATTACGAATATAGCATCTTAACAGCCCATAATGCAATTACATGTCTTCAAGGAATCAGCAACGCTATTAGAATATTAGTCTGAATGAAAGGTGGAATTATTTGTATATTTCTAAACATACAAAGCATTTAGTGAAGAATAATGATGGACGAACAAGCGTGAATGCGAGTGAGGGGACAACCGAAGATTTGAATTAGGGAAGAAGATAATTTTTGAAGAATTGTCACAACCGTACACACTAACCAAATAAATTGTACCATTTCTAGCCCTTTGCCTACAGAAATGAATCCATGTTGCAGTAACTGTTTAAATGTATGTACTTGTACATTAACGCATTTGGCAGAATTTTATAGTATGTGTACAGTGCAACAGCAAATCGCTTTTTTACATTTTAGAGAAGTCAAGTTGCGATACCGAAAAGGACCACATGGAGATGCCAAAAAAACCTAAACCAACCACCTGCTGACTGCATATATCTACTACAGTATATGGATCCATTCCTTACAACTAAACACAGCAACATAAACATGACAAATCAAAACATTATCGTCAATGTGTGTGGAAACAATGTGAATGTACGGAAATGTCTGTGCCTGTGCATAAATACAATGTGCGATCAGTGCGTCAAAAGAGCACTCATACACGCATTATTATAATGGACTCATGCATGCTTACTGTACGACTCCTGTACACCACCGCAATCGTCTTTACCTTGATTGCAGTCTTCATCCATCAAAACTTTACTAGCAAGACTAGTTTACTAGTCATCCAGTCGAGAAACCGTAGTTTGCGTCTCATCTTGCCATACAGCAGTGGGATGTGTTGACAATCCATTCAGTCTGTACTTCACACAACGCGTGTGACGTGTGAGGGCTCGCGCTCTTCAGAGACAATCACAGAATATGACAGAGCTCGTGTTTTAAAGCGAAACACACTGGAATGAATAATTCACTGAAAACGCAACGCGAGTCTCTGTTCTCTCTGCAATCTCTGATGTAATCAACCTGGTTTCCTTTATATTAGAGCTGTTTTGGATGGATTGTTTGAGTGCATTCGCTTACTGGATCATTGGACTGAAAACTGTCCCGGAGTTTAGCAGCTTAAAATGATCTGATCGCAAGCAGAGAAGCAAAATGGGGTTAAAGGGTTAGAATAGAAATTGCGTTAAATTATCTTAATGCGTTAAGGATTGTAAAATTAATCGCATGCGTTAACATTGACAGCACTAGTCAAAAGTATTAATTATATTAATTTAAACAATTATTATGAATAAATTATTATTATAATGACGCGCGGAACGAGTTGTTCTTCCTGGTGAATATAGTGTCATAAATGAGTGTCCCGTCATTATAAAACTCCCCTTTCACTCAGCATCTGTGAATGGAGCAACGCAACGTCCCACCAGTCCTTGTTTAAGACGATCATCCACAGACGACTGGTTTTGGGTGCAGAAAGGGGCACTTTTACTGCTTTATAAAGTAAGCAGCACAGCTACTACAACTCTTCAGTTTCTGAGCATTAAAAAATGAAACCGAAAGAAAGTGGGACCCTGAGATGCGGACTGTACTGAGAGCATGATCAGATTTCAGAGATGTCACACACTGACCAGAGGAGTGGCTCGAGACGTGTCCATCTGAGGACAAGGTGCAGTGGAGTATGTGTACGTAAACAACCTGTCAATCTTCCTCAGCGGGACTCCGCCTCCACGATCACTGACCTATCACAGAACAACACGGTTCACATTAAACCGGGCTTTACTCTTTTATGGCCTATTATTGATCAAAGAGTCTACCATTACATTAAGTGCAGAGTTACACCAGCTGTCAAAAGCTTGGGGTTGGCTGGAATGAAGGAGGAATGGCAGAGGATCCCCAAATCCAGGTGTGAAAAACTTGTTGCATCTTTCCCAAAAAGACTCATGGCTGTATTAGATCAAAAGGGTGCTTCTACTAAATACTGAGCAAAGGGTCTGAATACTTAGGACCATGTGATATTTCAGTTTTTCTTTTTTAATAAAACTGCAAAAATGTCAACAATTCTGTGTTTTCCTGTCAATATGGGGTGCTGTGTGTACAATAATGAGGAAAAAAAATTAACTTAAATAATTTTAGCAAATGGCTGCAATATAA
>NW_015507045.1:7816-17183 GCF_001515645.1 Sinocyclocheilus grahami
ATGTGTGTGGAAACAATGTGAATGTACGGAAATGTCTGTGCCTGTGCATAAATACAATGTGCGATCAGTGCGTCAAAAGAGCACTCATACACGCATTATTATAATGGACTCATGCATGCTTACTGTACGACTCCTGTACACCACCGCAATCGTCTTTACCTTGATTGCAGTCTTCATCCATCAAAACTTTACTAGCAAGACTAGTTTACTAGTCATCCAGTCGAGAAACCGTAGTTTGCGTCTCATCTTGCCATACAGCAGTGGGATGTGTTGACAATCCATTCAGTCTGTACTTCATACAACGCGTGTGACGTGTGAGGGCTCGCGCTCTTCAGAGACAATCACAGAATATGACAGAGCTCGTGTTTTAAAGCGAAACACACTGGAATGAATAATTCACTGAAAACGCAACGCGAGTCTCTGTTCTCTCTGCAATCTCTGATGTAATCAGCCTGGTTTCCTTTATATTAGAGCTGTTTTGGATGGATTGTTTGAGTGCATTCGCTTACTGGATCATTGGACTGAAAACTGTCCCGGAGTTTAGCAGCTTAAAATGATCTGATCGCAAGCAGAGAAGCAAAATGGGGTTAAAGGGTTAGAATAGAAATTGCGTTAAATTATCTTAATGCGTTAAGGATTGTAAAATTAATCGCATGCGTTAACATTGACAGCACTAATATATACAGTATGTATATATATATATATATATATATATATATATCGAACAATAAATAAATGTCCTCCTACTGAAAAACTACTAAAAATGACAAAAACACAACAAAATTGCTATTTTCTTAAACACTAAAATACTTAAACATATACAGTATATATACACACACAGTATATATATATATATATACACAAATTTATATTACACTGTTGCACATTGATTACAAAGTGAAGTGTGCAATTTCTGCAAGCTATTTAAACTGATGAGTTCGAGATTTAACTCAGTGAATCATTTTGACTGATTTGTTAAAAACGTTGGCATCATTAGTTTGTAAATCGACTACACTAGTCATGTTGTATATTTTCTGTTGCATATAGTATCAATGGACAATTCAATTTAACAGTGTTTTGGCTATTATATTGCCATGATGCATTAAATCAATCCCATTGTTGTCTACCTTTCCTCCATTTGTCTTTACTTCCCATAACTCCGCAGAACCATACTTTCCTTGTGCTCTTATCAG
The DNA here is from genome assembly GCF_001515645.1 of Sinocyclocheilus grahami. Classification (NCBI taxonomy): domain Eukaryota; kingdom Metazoa; phylum Chordata; class Actinopteri; order Cypriniformes; family Cyprinidae; genus Sinocyclocheilus; species Sinocyclocheilus grahami. The sequence goes on from NW_015507045.1 coordinate 9,010, forward strand.
CCCTTCTCTTCCCACTTTATAATTCCTCTGTTCAGTCTCATTTGTGAGGAAGATCCGAATTGCAGTTATTCAGTTCTGCTCTCTACATTGAAACCTGGCTATAAATACTTTGAGCGTAGTCTGATCCAGGTGTACTTAATGAATCTGAGAGAGAGTTTAGAAAAATGACACCCTGCTGATTGTGTTCTAGAAATGTGTATCACTCTGAAACCTCCACATATTTTATATGGAAATGCTTTTGATGTTTCTGGATAGTAAGCCTTACAGATATGTAAGATATGTATGACAGAGAGCAAGGGAGCAGTTAGCATGAGCTACTAATGACCTGTACAGATCCTCCACTAAAAAGGCAAATAGTTAGAGTTTCTGCAACTAACTGCTAACAGAAAACATCATACTAAGGACATAAAAACAGTGGGGATCCTGGAAACAATGCCATACAAATACTACTGTGTAAACATCACAAAGTCAAAAGTTCTTGGTACTTGGTAACAAATGTAGCCTGAAGACACTAACTAAATTTTAGACAAATGTCTACAATTCCAAAGACCTGCAAAAAACAACATTTGGTGACCACAGAGACCAAAGCCCACATAGAATGCTGGGAAGCTGAGTTACTTCTAAAGTACATGTCTGAACAGATAAGAAAGGAACAAATAAGAACAGAAAAATAAAAAAATACAACCTCTATGATTGCTTCAAATACAAAGGAATGATTACTAATAAGTAATGCCCCTCAGAACACCATGCCCCCTACCTAATTGAGGGCCTGGTCCTACTAGAGCTAAACAAATGAGCATTACCCCGTCTTATGTAACAGTTCAAAAATGAAGTCCAGCAACTGAAGTGGAAGAAAAACCCATTAAAATATAACAAAGTTCTCATAGAGTTTATGAAAAAAGCAAATTGGAAAAGAAGCACATCGGAACTCAGCAACTTAAACCCAAATACACACCACCACTGACAAATGTGGACATGATTTAAATAAGGTCAGCACAAAACAGCTCAAAACAATGAACTAAATTCAACTGTTCACCCAGGCTACTTTGTAGCAGCTGCTGCTGACCAAGCATCTAACCAAAGGTCTGTACCATGCCAACAAGTAGATAAAACAGCTCACAAGGATGACAGACACACACCCCTGCACAGTAATGGACATGTAGTGAACCAGCTTCTCATAACATTGGCCAAAAATAATAAGTTTAATGCACTGCTAACCCTTCCAGAAACTGCACAGCTCTGAAGACTTTCTGGTGTGTATTGCCCAGCAGACTTACGCCTTCATATTTGACTCCACGTTCTAACATATGCCACAACTACTTCCTTCTTGCAGTGATGGTTGTTTGCTTCCTCAACAAAGCAGAGGGAGTAGTGGAAAATGTCAAACATGGACAAGTTATTAATTCCTCTTCCTTGCCAAGAATATCTAGCAACCAGCATAAAGAGGACCATGGATCATGGTACAGTTGATCAAAGCCACTGAGCTAGGAGAGCCTGTGATAGCTCCCCCGAAGGACTCCCCAGGAAACAGAGTGCTGTCAGCACCCTGGAGAGCTCAGCAAGACAGACGGACATCAGTGGGCACACACACCAATGTAACACAACAAAAGGTACTTTTAAAATGAAGTCTCCAGAGGCAGTCCACAGACCCAGAAAAGGTTGACCTCATAGCTTGGTTTTCTCTAAGCTTTATTCATAATGCATTCTCATCAGAACTGCATCAGGCATGACAACACAGTACATCATAGTCCGGATTGTCTACAGGAAAGCATGAGTCATTACTACACACATTAATCCTTGGATGCCTGGTGCTGTACAAGGTCAACAAGAAACAAATCCTTTATCAGGAATCCAATAGCACTACAAGCCAACTCAGAGAAGACTACAAAGTGTACTGCTGTTATTCACAGGCTTAAACCTCCTGAACCAGATGATCATCATTATTGAATATTGATAAAAGACTGGAGCTAGTGTCTGCCATCTGCAGTCTATAGATGATAGCAAGCGGTATTCCAGGAGCAAAAGGAACACTGACTTAATAATCCTCCTGATCTGGATATAGACATTGGCTGTAAGAAAGTGTCAAGACCACCTTTTAAATTTCACTGCAATTCTGGATAAGACATCCATGATGTCATATGGCTGTCATATGGCTTCATGTCAAACTGGGAGATGTGGCTGTACAACATCCTGAGGCCCAGGGTGAAGCACCTTATAGTAGGATGAAAGATTAAGAGCAAGACATCATTCACTGAACAGCACCATGAAGTCACCAGGATCATGCATAGCAGGATTTTATCACCAGTCCTGGTGTCTCACTGTCCTGAGTTTTTTTTTCTTTTCTTAACTTTGACCCCAATCAAACACACCTGCTTGTAGTTTTCAAGTAAGCTCAAATACCTTGATTAGCTTGTTCAGTTGCATTTCATTAAAGTAGCACCTAAACTCTGCAGGACAGTAGTATTCCAAGACAGGAGTTGCAGTGCCCTGGTGTATAAGAACGTCTCCTCAGAATGTAGTGAAAAGGAAGAATGGGATTGTTTTGTACCTAAGGTCCCTAAGGTACATAATATACGGGACGTTCCAGCTAATACGGGACATTTGGCAACCCTAACTAAAGACCTCTAGACAGTTGTGTTGGGGCAAGTTGGACCTAAACTTTGTAGGACATTGGCCATTCAGGAGCAGGTTTAGATGACTCTGACTAAGGAACAGACACAGCAAATAACAGTAGCATCCAGTCAGCAGAGTATCCGAACCTTGAGAAATGCCAGGAATTCAAAAAAAGGAAGTAGAAAGAATGTGACAAGTCTAAAGTGTGACAAGACAAGGCTAAAGTAGTTATAGGGTTTGCCGGGCTGGAAAAACAGCTTCAGCTGTTTGACTCAGAGGGGCACTATTCTGAGAAGGATACCAAGCTGAATCCATTAGCACCCAGGCCAATAACTGAGAGAATATGGTATGTAAATCTACATGTTTGCACAGATGGATTACACAGGATTAGACCACTGAATCAAAACCACCAGCTCTGGAGAAATGTGTACAAGAAAAAGAGACATAGTGTGTATTTCAATTCATGTTGTAGTGGTGGTTCATGCTATCACACGATTTCTCACACACCGGAGCATAAGGGTCAGTTGTTTTTCCACCACACTGCCCTCATACCGTAGACCTCAACGATCAATAGTAAACAATAACTTTAAAGGGCTCTCAGTGGCCTACCTCTCTGTGTGGGTTTGTGAGACTGTGAGTGTGAAGGAAAGATTTTGCACCGAGAATACATATTTCTCCTGTCCTGGTTAACTACAACTTGTCCAACTCATAGACTATATACAATATACTTATCAATAACCCTCTTTCTTTCTTTCACCTGCTATGTCGCAATATGTAGTACTTGTAACTACAGGTGAAACATATCATATTCTGATAGTTGTAAATGACAACAATTTATATATTTGATTCTATTTAATTTGACCAAAAATAGGTAAATAGCATTTTAATGGTACGTCTATAGTATTGTATGGTGTGATATTACTCTAGAACATCAAAATGGATTGCAAGAAACAACCTTTGAATAATGTGGGTCCTTTTTTTCTCTTACAGAAAAAAAATGGTGGTACTATGGTACTGTCATGGTATCAGATGATAATTGAACTGTGTTATGTATCCATGGTATTAAATGATTACCAAAGCTACTTCAGATAACACAAGAAGCAGACAAGGAAATATCTTCCAGGCCCTATGAATCCTATGCTGTCACTTTCTGTTATAAAACACTGAAGTTACCGAGGGCACTTAGTGTAGTATATGAGATTTTTTTCTTGGCGTTTCTTGTAGAGATTAATTAATATGTGGAATTTAAACATTATTTATACGGCCTCATTGATGTAGATCACTTCGCCTACTTAATCATTCACCCAGGCCGTAATGCATGTCATTTCCATATACTGTATCTTAATTATTAAAGTCACTGATGAATTTTTAAAAGACTTCCCGCTATCTAAGGCCTCTGTGATGTCGTGTGCTGGTGACAGACACTGAGCTTCCATGTCATCAACCTGCGCCAGCAAACAGGAGTATGAGCCAACGCTCTTCAAAGAGATGCTTTATTAAAGAGTAATCATCAAAAAGGGAGCAGTAGCGAGGGATTGGGAGGGGATGAAGGCAGTCATAACAAAGCAATCAAAGGGAGTCGAGGAAGTGAGTTGTCGACAGCCCTGTCAGAAAGAGAGGTGCGAGTGATGTGTTTGGAGCTTGTGTATGGATGTGTGTGTGTGGTTTTGTGATCTTGGAGGACCTCACACCTTCACGTTCGTTTGATTCCTCTGTATGAGAGCAGGTGACCTGGCATTTCCGTGACTTTTAGAGGTGAGAGCAGCGCGACACACTGCTCTCTGCCTCAAACCGCTTTCAGCCCTCAAACTCTCTCTCTCTCACATTTTATAACATATTTGCGGTATATATCACAATGTATCAATTTATTTCTTAGTTTCAATTTAATAACCATAACCATAACAAATAAAAATTACAGTCACACTTTATTTTAAGGTCCAATTCTCGCCATTAACAAACCATTATCTATGACTTTTGCCTCAATAAACTCCTAATTTGCTGCTTATTAATAGTAAGGTAGTTGTTAAGGGTATTGGGTAGGATTAGGGTTGTAGAATATGGTCATGCAGAATATGTGCTTTATATGCACTAATAAACAGCCAATAGGTTAATAATAGGCATGCTAATAGTGAGAACTGGACCCTATACTAAAGTGTTACCAATTACTTATTTAAATGGTATTGTTTTAAGTCTGTTATCACCTTTCACAGTATGCTACACTAGAAAGAACGATTCAAAATAGTATAACTTATACTATATTTTAACATTTGAAGAAGAAAACGTGAGTGGTGTTCATGGTTACCAGCTGGGTCAGTCAAGTCTAATTAGATTACATCGCTCAATCAAAATATTTTCCTATATTTTTTCTGAATTTGCGCCAACCTGAGCATCTGTCCTTAAGATTTACAATTAGCCTTCTCCAGGTGTCATAGTCCTCCTTGGATACCGTATAGACGGTATAGCAAAATCTCTATCGCTGAACTGCTCAGCCCAACCGCTCATTCATTTTCTTTCATGGCCTCTCTTACCATTTTCTCTCTCACCCACCCAACTTCTTCCCTTCACAGATTGGTATTTAGACCCAGACCGAGAAGTGTACAGTGACGGGATGTCTTTCATTTCTCTAAAATAAATGCTTTCTTTCGATTTCTCATATATAAAAAAAAAGAAAGGAAGGAAGGTCTCTGTCACTCTCCCAGGCATTCTCAGAGGCAGACCACACTCTGTCCACTGGCATTTTGATCATGCACAGAAACGAGAAGCCAGCCAATTATCAGCTCTGCCGGTCTTTATGGAGCTATTGACCTCCATCCTCCGTGTATCTCTGCAATTTAATTTAACCCGCACGACGAGCCCCGTGCTAATTAGATGCATTTCAAAGAAATGCTTCGGGAGCGCATGGAGGACATGACGGGAAGGAGGCGAAGGCAGATAGAAAGAGAAAAACAGAGATGAATAGACAAAGACCAGCCAAGACATTCTGAAAGAGAGAGCGACAGATGGAAAGAAAGACAGAGTCACAGACTGAGGCCATGAGAGAAACGGATACAGAGAGACCAGCATTTTCTTAATGGCTGGAGACTCGACCCTGTCGACACATTTTAAAAAGGATTAAAAACTATAGTGTTTCTCCCACAGTGTGAGGGTGAGAGAGCAGACTGCTGCTTCTTGCTCTACGGTAGAGCTTGTTAGAGTACATCAGAGAAGTTGCACACCTCCCTGTCTGAAACTTTCATATCTGAATTAGATAAACCTTGAAATGTTGGCATACAGTGCGTTTGTACTATGGGCTTGAATGGTACCGCAAAGCAAGTGGCTTGTTGAGCAAAGGTGTGATGTTACTTCCTGGTTTACAAAGTTTGAGTCTTGCTTATTGGGCAATAACATTGCCACCAAAAAAATTATAAAAAATCCAATTGCAGTATATTGACGAAGGAACCCCAATCATATTGGTACTACTGTACTGTAGGTACCAAACTTTGGGGGCTGCTGTTTTGTCTTGAGTCACCTATCAACCACCCACAGTACCCTAACAACCGTCTGACAACTACTCACAACATCCTATTACCAAGGCAGAGAGTATTGCACAGGCAAACAGCATCACATTTTACATCAGACAATGGCACATTACAGTTGTTTTTGTTATTAATGCAAATGTTCGACAAATATACCCAGGTGACTTACTGTGTATACTGTTTGTATCCAGTGGATGCGGCCATGAGGGTTGTCATATTTATAAATGTGGCTGACATCATAGGTCACATGATAATTCCAACATTGCAGATGTCCATATTGCATTCATATTACACACATGCATACTTACAAAACGTACTACACACATGCATACTTATGAAACATAATTGTCAAGAAGTCAATAATGACAATGTTGTAGTTGTACAAAGTCATGATTGGGGTCAACAAAGTCAGTTCTTACTCAAATGCAGTACGTATTCTATTAGTACACGATTTTGGGTGCAGAGTTGGACGCTGACATATCTGGTGACCAGAACATCACAGAGGCTAGAGGGTGGGTTATTTGGACTCGGTCAGTAGCCCATAACAATCACAGAGCAACACCCTGGCAACCACCCACAATGTTCTGGTACAGGGTTGTCTAATTCTGCTCCTGGAGGGCCACTGTCATGCAGAGTTTAGCCCCAAACTAAATTAAACACACCTTAACTAAGGTAACCAAGGTCTTCAGGACTATTAGAAACTTCTAGGTAGGGGTTTTGGGACAAGTATAGCTGAACTCTGTAGGATTTTGGCACTCCAGGACAAGGATTGTACACTTCTGCTCTAGTATCATGAGAGCCAGTTTTGCACAGGCAAGCAATGTTTTCAAAAACATTAAAAAATCTAGTTCTTGTTAATTTCTTGTAAATGTTTCCCTCAATTTTTCGTCTCTTGCCATTTACAGTGCTCTGTGGTACAAGAAGCCCCTCTTCAATCTCCCTGAATGTGCATTTGCATGTGGGTGTGTGTGGGTGTCATGTGAGCGTCCACACAAGTGTTTGGGAAGCTTGATGAAACGACTGAACTGACACAGAAGGCTTGGTGACATTATCTGGGTGTAATCATGGGAGACAGAACATCAAAGCCGAGTACACAACACTAACACGCGCACACAAACACAAAAAGAAATGCGTTACTGATGCAGCTGCAGTGGATGTGAGACCTGATCCGGTGTGATGTTCACGAATAATTCACTACGGGACATGCCGCTAAGGGTCTAGAGAGTGACACAGAATGAGAGAGGGGAGAGAAAAAAAAGAACTTGAAAAAGGAAGTGAGAAAGAAGGGTGATGGTGGTCCATAGCATTGTACAGAAAGCTGGTCATTTTAATCAGTTTCACTGCAAGGAACACAACAGCATAAAAATTGGGTGTATGTGGGAGTGTGTGTGTTGTTAATATTGACGCCACAACATTTGCTCACTTAAAGAAACCCTCACCGTCCAGCCAAGTGCTGCCATTTCGTACAGACACTATTATGATTACAAATACTTCAGGATTCTCTGCAATGCCCAACACACTCACACACACACACGTGCCGACGTGTGTGACACTTTTCCTGTAAGCCTCTTAGCGCAATGCTGTTTCAATACACCGCATTCTGGAGTGTGTGTCATTTGCTCTCTCTAAACAGGATTAACAGGGTACAGGCCTTTCATATTGTTCACACACGGAAGCGACTATTAAGTACCACTCATTATTTGTACATGAATTTTTGGGTAATATGTGAAGCTTAGAAAAATAAATTAAGACAAATTAGATCATTGATCTAGTGGTTGATGTACTATGTAGACTTACACAAACATTCATAATGGCAAGCTCCTCCCTAGTCTACCCAGACCATATATGGAAACTAAAATCCAAAATCAAGCCAATGAGAAATCACCATAATTATGACATCACCTATGTCTGTCTATGTTTACAAATCACCATCTAATTACAGTTTTGCTCGATTGCTAAAACACTATAACCAGACTTTTGAACTAAAATTGGGAGGGGAGGAGGGAGAGGAGGAGGGGGGGGAGGGGGAGGAGGAGGAGGGGGAGG
>NW_015507045.1:17318-23254 GCF_001515645.1 Sinocyclocheilus grahami
GAGAGGAAGATGAGGAGAGGGAGAGAGGGAGAGGAGGAGGGGGAGGAGGAAGAGGGAGAGGAGGAGGAGAGAGGGAGGAGGAGGATGTGGTGAAGGAGGAGAGAGAGGAGGAGGACGTGGTGAAGGAGGAGGAGGACATGGTGACAAGCAGTCTCAGATGAAATTCGAGCCACTTTAGTTGACCATGTCCTTGTCCATGGTATGACTATGAGGGAGGCTGGGCAACGAGTACAGCAAAATTTTAGTCGCCTCCATCATCAGAGGCTTCAGGGAGGAAAACGGGTAGGTGTACTTACAGTAAGACTGCTCTGTACAGTAACTTTAGAGTGCATACACTGTTGCACTATGCTACTGTAATAAAGAAATGCATCAAATTGCCTCGCATACAGATAGAGTTTCTATATGTTTCCATTTTTCCTGTAAAAAGGATATGTGACAGTTACAGAAATGAGTGCTTCTATTTTTGTAGGAGACACAGAGATGACCACCTGGTGGATGCAGGCTAAGGCTTTTGTCGGTGGAGCATGAGAGGGAGCTTGTAATCAAGGTCATTGCCAATAATGTAATCCACCTGCGAGAGATTCAAAGGAGAGTGATTGAGGATAATCATCATATTCGAGGGATAAATGCCATCAGCCTCTCCACAATTGATCGTATCCTCCGAAAACACCGGTTCCGGATGAAACAGGCGTACCGCGTCCCTTTCGAACGGAACTCTGACAGAGTGAAAGACCAACGAGTGGAATATGTTCAGGTATGAGTTTTAATATTTTATGAAGTATTGTGTACCATCACAGTATAGCAGTTTATGCTGCCATTTGTGCCCTCTTGAACTGTGCTTCAGGGCAGTGATTTACTCTACTGTGTTTCATGTGTTTTGCAGAGAATCTTTGAGATTGAAGGCCAGCCTGTTCCCCATGAAATTATTTTTGTGGATGAGGCTGGTTTCAATCTGACCAAAAGAAGGAGAAGGGGGAGGAACATAATTGGCCATCGGGCTATTGTAAATGTCCCTGGTCAGCGTGGAGGGAATGTCACTATGTGTGCAGCCATCAGCCAACGAGGGGTACTCCACCGTCATGCCATTCTAGGACCCTATAACACTATGCTCCTCCTTGCTTTCCTTGACAGTCTGAGAGAGCATATGTTGCAGCTGGACCTCAGGGAACCAGCACAGCCAGAGCAGCCTCGTTACATTATTGTTTGGGATAATGTCAGCTTCCATTGCGCTGCTCTGGTTCGTGACTGGTTTACCAATAACCCGAGGTTTTCTAACATCTTTCTGCCTGCATATTCTCCCTTTCTAAACCCGATAGAGGAGTTTTTATTTTACCCTCGCTGCCTGGCTAGGGCCAATATAGCCTGTGATGTGGACAAGATTTTCTGGCCTGACCCAGACCAAAGATGGGATGCTGAGGCAGAATATTTTGTGTGTGTGTTGTACTGTGTAGTGTTCATGAATGAATAAAAATGTGCCAATGTATACATTGGTTGTGTCTTTTGTGTTCATGTGAAAAGGTTTTTGAGGGGGAGAACCACAAGCAACATAATGTACCAGTTTTGGATATATTGTTTTGAATTTATTGCATCAGTGTGTAATACTATGTTGTAGTGTGTGTTTTTGAAAGCGAGTGTGATATGTTTGATGGAAAAGTTTGGTTTTTCAGCAAGAGTGAATGGTTTTGAGTGTAGAGCTTCATTTTGACCTGAAAATAGGATGTTTGGGGAATTGGGTGAGACGTTATGGATTTGTGTTTACTGTTTTGAGAATATGAGGCATAGTTTCAAGAAATGTGTTTAAGAAATCAAGAAAAACTGTAATGTCCAGCAGCTTGCAAATGGAACTGTTACTCAATTTACATGCAGAGAAGTTAGCCAATCACAAGAGACAACATTTTAAATATAGAAATCTTAAAGCTGCAACAAAAACAGCCTGTTTGGGTCCAAGGCTTATACATGTATGCAAATGAAGAAAATAAATGTAGAAGACCGGTCGTTCTAAGTCCAGCAGCGTGCAAATGGAACTGTTACTCAATTTACATGCAGAGAAGTTAGCCAATCACAAGAGACAACATTTTAAATATAGAAATCTTAAAGCTGCAACAAAAACAGCCTGTTTGGGTCCAAGGCTTATACATGTATGCAAATGAAGAAAATAAATGTAGAAGACCGGTCGTTCTAATGCCTGCCGTGCCACCCCTTGTGGCAATAATGAGAATGCAGTTCCTTCTTGCACATTGAGCTAGCATACCTTGAAGCATGCTTAAATAGAGTATGTCTCAGGCCTAAGTGTGCAAAATTATAATAATACATTAAACTAAAAGAACACTTGGCTAACAAGGGGAAAAAAGTTAAACGTATCTATAAACATGTAGAATATGTCCCCCTTTAATATTCAAAATATGGAAAAATCCTGACTGATTTGATGTTTGTGCTTCACTTGCAAGTTTTAATCAATGAAAGTTTTAAAAAACATTATGACTAACAATACTGCATATAGAATCTATTGAAACACAATGTAAGAGATGCCCTGTAAAGTTCATAGAGCATAAAAGGTCACAAATAAAATATTCAAGAAGCATGAAAGAACAAACCACAAACACTCTGAGCTGATCATATGTGTGTGTGTGTGTGTGTGTATGTTTGATTGAGCTGTCAGTGCTGTAAGGGTTTGTTATCTGACTGAAAGCATGTGTTCTGCGCTGATGTGTGCTTGTATTTTGTCCCTAATGGTCCTGAGGCAGTCTGAGATAATAATGTGATCTAATCACTTCTGCTTTCTCCACTCCACAAGATGAGTCAACAAAATGGCTCCCACAGGAATTTCTTCACTTCCTTTTGTATTCGTTTGTCGCGTTGTTACATCAATCTTCTGGAATTGTGTGTGAATTAGCTCCTTAGTAAAACTAGGTTTTATTTATTTGTTTGTTTTTTGTGGTATGTCACTGTACATTGTTTGGATTGAGGAGAATTCAAGATGTCTCCATCCTTATTTATTTCTGTTTGTGTGTGTGTTTAATAGAAAGTGTGTGAGATGTGGAGTGCATTACCACCGTTGTTACTAACAAGACCATTAGTGCAAAGATATTGCTGTTGCTTTTTCTGCTATATTGAAAAAAAATGTCTGCTTATTACCTGCCCACGCACTCTGTCTGTCTCTCTCTTTTACACAAGACTGATTGCACATTCAAATTCACCTCATTTTTCCTCAAAGTTTATCATACATATCACCTAATACTGTGGTTACAGAGCATTGATTATATGTAATAAAGAGCATTTTATCTGACAGATTTACCATGAATCATTCAAATGAAAATGAAAATTCAGGCATTATTTTTTTCACCCTTGTGTCATTCCAAACCTCTATGATTTTACTGCTTCCATGGAACACAAAAAGAGATGTATACACCAATGATGGGCTTTCGAAACTCCAACAAAGACAAAAACACCACATCAGATTCTGATTGTTTACAAGAAATAATTGTAAAATTAACTAGCCATAGTTTAAGCATGATATTTGTAGTAAAACTGTGGTTATACAAATGGCAATTAATACGCCAAAAAACATGGTTGCTACACTTTTACTATAATAAAACTATGGTTAATTTCCATAAGGGGTTTCACTTCATTCATGAAGCTGAATAAGCTACATAAAATTTAAGACGTGAACTATTCTTTTAAAGTACAGTTTGATAAACTTTGGTGTTTGTTGATTGTCTATCAGAATGATGCTTCCATTTAGTTCAGCTTGAGAATCCCTTCTGATGCTGCATGACTGGATCTGTTTCTCTGCAAGTGCAATGTGTATTTATGTCTACTGGCTATCTAATTGTCCTCCTTGATGCCTTGCTCTATGTTTACTTCCATTGATTGATTAACAAGTAGATATTGAACACTGGGGAGCTGCCAAAATGACGTTGCATGTGAGAGACAGAGAAAGTGAATGTTGAAGCATGCTGCCAGTCAAAGCGGGCTTGTAATGAAATCCTCTAGCAGTCCTGACAGTCTGTTTCAAGCACAAGCACATTTACTCTGGGGTTCGTTCTCACACACATAGTATACATCCATCTACCCATCTATCTCTTTTTTCCCTCCTTTTGCACTCATATGCCTACCTTCCGTCAGCCAGCTCTCCTCCCTTCAACATCTGATAGTGTTGGGTGTGTTTAATTCAAGTTTACTCTCAGCCTGTCGGGTTCAATATCTCTCTCCCCTCTCTCCTGCCTCTTTTCTCTCGTTCTTCTGTCATCCATTGCTTCATTTCATTCTGGATAAACCTGCGTATATAAATGGAGGCCAGTTGCTGTTAGACTTCAAAGCATTTCAACAGAAAACTCTTCAGTTAGGCCCCACTGGTGTTTACAAGATGGCTGACAGACTCTCAACAGCAGCCGAGGTGGTGAAAGTTAAACAATGTTGTTCGTTTAGACATGTTTCCTCAAAGCGTTGCTGGAAACTGAAAGTCTTGCACTTGCTAAACTTCTTACTACAGGGTGAGAAGCCACAGTTAGATGATCAAATTGTTGCTGTTTTTCTGTGACTTGATCATTCCGGATTTCCAGATGCTTGGGTTTGTTTTTGAGCAGGATTTTGTTGTGTATGTTGGTTTTTCTCTTTATATCTAAGTTTGTCAGGGAAGCTACTATGAAACTCTAGGTTGCTGGGCAACGGTTTACTCAGCCCAGGCTCATTCGAAATACGTGGCTCTAATTACACTTCTGCAACACCATTATTACATACCTTACTGCCTTTCGCGGCAGTTTCAAAGTGAAATGTCCAGTGAGTGGCGCTAAAACACGGGTTCAATACGTGACCCTGGCACGTTTTATTTTTACGTTGCTATAGGCTATGTATTGCTAGGTTTTTATTACGTTGCTTCAGGTACGTATTGAGGCAGTTCATAATTCAAATATCCAGGGAGTGTTGCTAAAAGTTAATGATCTATTGTGTTGAAAATATCCCCTACACCAAACACAACCCTAAACCTACCCGATAGTGTTAAAAAATGCATTTGTTGATGCAACTGTGCCATTTGAACTTCCTTATATGCAGGTTTGAACTGTTTAGTTAAAGCATAGTTTCACGGGATTCGTACTGGGGCTCTTCACCACTCAAGTGCAACTCCATACTGTGTGAGCTACCGAACAATTCTACTACATATCAAAACCCATACATATCAGTTTTGAAATCTCACAGGCTCACAGCATGTTAAAATTGTTTTGAATATATAACATAATATTCCTCAAGTAATTGTGTGAAAATTAGGCTTTATTAATCAAAAGTGTTGCCCTGTAAATTATACTTTGTGTGAAAAGGAATAAAAGTTGTTAGAGTTTTTCTGCCTAGTGTTTATCTGAACTGGAAACTGCAGCAATTCGTTTGTATAGGTAAGTTTTTTCAGTTTTGCAGAAATGTATTTAGAGGCACGTATTTTGAATGAGCCTTTGTTGGAGTTAGTCAAGTTAACTGCTATCTATCTATCTATCTGTAACAGGGCGAACAAGATGGGAGACATGCGGATACATATGCAAGGCTTTTATTCCTAAGAGTGGTCAAAACAGGCAGGGTCAAACACCAGCAAACAGGTACAATTCAGGGCAAGACAGAAGAGCAATCCAATAAACAGTCCAAGGTCAAAAACAAGAACTCAAGGCAAGGCAAGGCAACACAGAGACTCGGAACAGGGTACAGGCTAAACAATACTCGGCAGAGATTGGTTGTTTGAGTGAGTGTTATATAGTGAATGTGTGATTTATGACAGCTGTGTGCAATCAGTGCTGTGTGCAATCAGTGCAATGGCTGATGGGATATGTAGTCCGGGATGACATGCAACAGTTTGTGTTGTGCGAGAGTCACTGTAATTGAAGGCTGACCTCTGGTGGTGATTGAACGGAAGTCCATGGACAGGATTCGTGACAGAGCCCCCCCCACCCCAA
>NW_015507045.1:23621-26289 GCF_001515645.1 Sinocyclocheilus grahami
TGTGCAATCAGTGCTGTGTGCAATCAGTGCAATGGCTGATGGGATATGTAGTCCGGGATGACATGCAACAGTTTGTGTTGTGCGAGAGTCACTGTAATTGAAGGCTGACCTCTGGTGGTGATTGAACGGAAGTCCATGGACAGGATTCGTGACAGAGCCCCCCCCCACCCCAACGAGCTGCTTCCAGACGCTCCAAACACTATACCATCCAGGTGGGTGGTGGAGCGGAGGCGGAACAGGGGGAGGGACGGAGGGCCAGATCCAAGGATAGGAGAGACCAGGGACTGAGGCAGAGCCGGCGGAGCAGGGAGCCAGCAGTACAGGTGGAGCTGAGGACCACCACAGCAGAGCAGACTGGACCGAAGATCCCCACAGCGGAGCAAAAGACCATCAGAGCCAGACAGCAGACCACCACGGCAGAGCAGAAGACCACTACGGCGGAGCAGAGGACCACCAGAGCCAGACAGTAGACCCCCACGGTGGGGCAGAAGACCACCAGAGCCAGACAGACCACCACGGCGGAGCAGAAGGAACAGGAGACCCCCACGGTGAACCACACCGAGCATGAGACCATGGCGGAGACTGTAACAACGAGAGAGCAGAGACAGACAACACAGACAGAACATTGGGGTTGATAGACAAGGCTGAGTGTTCAGAGGCAGCCTCCTTGGCTGGGTCGGGACAGGACAAAAGTTCACAAATGACCTCCTTGGCCGAAACAAAGCAAGCAAATAATTCCCCAACGGCCTCCATAGCCGTGACAGGACAGGATGAGGATTCACAGACGGCCTCCCTAGCCATGACAGGACGAGCAGGGAGTTCGCAAACGGCCTCTATAGCCGCGAGAGGACGAGCAGTGAGTTCACAGACGGCCTCCATAGCCGTGACAGGACAGGCAAAGAGCTCACAAACGGCCTCCATATCCATGACAGGACAAACAGGAAGTACACAGGTGGGTACTATTGACACCTCTGGAGGTTCTGCAGTGGGTGCCGCCACCTCTGGAGGTTCTAACCTAGTGCCCTCAGGATACAGGGAGAGTTCGGCAAAGGTTCCTTCGACCTTGACATGACAGGTTGAAAGTGCGTTTCTGGGCACCACCACCACGCAAGGAGCTGAAGCGAGCACCGCCACTTCGGGAGGTTCTGCAGCGGGCACCATTGCTTCGGGGAACACAGCAGCGAGCACCACTAACTCAGGAGATTCTGCAGCTTCAGCCGCCACCTCTGGAGACCTAATAGTGGGCGCCGCTGCCTCTGGGGGTTCTGCGGTGGTGTATGCGGCCCAAACACACCAAAAAGCGATCCCCATCAAGGGAAGCGCTTCAGACAGGGGTATCTGTTAAGGAACAGGAGGGTTAAAGAGAGTAGGTTTGGGTATACCAGCTGCGCGTGCAGACACCAGCGTTGCATCCCTCACACTGGATACCAGACTGAGATACCGAAGGACTGACCTTGATAATCTGGATGCAACAGACAGGACGTGACGTGACTCTGGATGATCAGCTGTTAGGTGACGTGACTCTGGATGATCAGCTGAGATGTGACGAGGCTCTGGCAGATCAGCTGAGACTTGACTTGACTCAGCAAGATTAACTGTGACTTGACTCACTAAGATCAACCGTGACTTTACTTGACTCATGAAGATCAGCTGTGACTTGACCGGATTCAGGAATGGCAGCAGTGACGTGACTTGACTCAGGAAGATCAGCTGTGACTTGACTTAACTCAGGAAGATCAGCTGTGAATTGACTTGACTTAGGAAAGACAGTGGTAGCATGACACGGCTTTGTTGTTGACGCCATTTTGTGAGCAAGCTCTGGTTCAGCCATTACAGGCATGGTGTTGTGTTCCTCCTCAGCAAAACCATCAGGGAACACAGGGTCAGCAGTCAGCAAAGCATAGTCTATAAAGTCCTTTAAACTACAATGAAATCTACCCTCTGGCATCCATGATTTTATGGATTCATTTAGTCCATAACGAAAAATGTATTTTAATGCTACCTCATCAAAAGGTACCCTAAAAGATAACTCACGGAACTGAGTGACGTATTCCTCAATAGGTGAACTCCCCTGTCGTAAATCGAATAGCCGGTCGACTGGGTCCATACTTGGCCATGGTTCTTTAGGAAAGCTGCTGGATCCTCGTTGGGCCGAGTATTCTGTAACGGGAGGCGTGACAACGGAGTTGAGGATCCAAATGCAGCTTTTATTCACAAGAGTGGTCAAAACAGGCAGGGTCAAACACCAGCAAACAGGTACAATCCAGGTCAAGACAGAAGAGCAATCCAATAAACAGTCCAAGGTCAAAAACAAGAAGGCAAGACAAGGCAAGGCAAGGCAAGGCAACACAGAGACTCGGAACAGGGTACAGGCTAAACAATACTCGGCAGAGAATGGTTGTTTGAGTGAGTGTTATATAGTGAATGTGTGATAGATGACAGCTGTGTGCAATCAGTGCTGTGTGCAATCAGTGCAATGGCTGATGGGATATGTAGTCCGGGATGACATGCAACAGTTTGTGTTGTGCGAGAGTCACTGTAATGGAAGGGTGACCTCTGGTGGTGATTGAACGGAAGTCCATGGACAGGATTTGTGACACTATCTATCTATCTATCTATCTATCTATCTATCTATCTATCTGTCTATCTGTCTGTCTGTCTGTCTGTC
>NW_015507045.1:40182-46141 GCF_001515645.1 Sinocyclocheilus grahami
TGTGTGTGTGTGTGTGTGTATGTTTGATTGAGCTGTCAGTGCTGTAAGGGTTTGTTATCTGACTGAAAGCATGTGTTCTGCGCTGATGTGTGCTTGTATTTTGTCCCTAATGGTCCTGAGGCAGTCTGAGATAATAATGTGATCTAATCACTTCTGCTTTCTCCACTCCACAAGATGAGTCAACAAAATGGCTCCCACAGGAATTTCTTCACTTCCTTTTGTATTCGTTTGTCGCGTTGTTACATCAATCTTCTGGAATTGTGTGTGAATTAGCTCCTTAGTAAAACTAGGTTTTATTTATTTGTTTGTTTTTTGTGGTATGTCACTGTACATTGTTTGGATTGAGGAGAATTCAAGATGTCTCCATCCTTATTTATTTCTGTTTGTGTGTGTGTTTAATAGAAAGTGTGTGAGATGTGGAGTGCATTACCACCGTTGTTACTAACAAGACCATTAGTGCAAAGATATTGCTGTTGCTTTTTCTGCTATATTGAAAAAAAATGTCTGCTTATTACCTGCCCACGCACTCTGTCTGTCTCTCTCTTTTACACAAGACTGATTGCACATTCAAATTCACCTCATTTTTCCTCAAAGTTTATCATACATATCACCTAATACTGTGGTTACAGAGCATTGATTATATGTAATAAAGAGCATTTTATCTGACAGATTTACCATGAATCATTCAAATGAAAATGAAAATTCAGGCATTATTTTTTTCACCCTTGTGTCATTCCAAACCTCTATGATTTTACTGCTTCCATGGAACACAAAAAGAGATGTATACACCAATGATGGGCTTTCGAAACTCCAACAAAGACAAAAACACCACATCAGATTCTGATTGTTTACAAGAAATAATTGTAAAATTAACTAGCCATAGTTTAAGCATGATATTTGTAGTAAAACTGTGGTTATACAAATGGCAATTAATACGCCAAAAAACATGGTTGCTACACTTTTACTATAATAAAACTATGGTTAATTTCCATAAGGGGTTTCACTTCATTCATGAAGCTGAATAAGCTACATAAAATTTAAGACGTGAACTATTCTTTTAAAGTACAGTTTGATAAACTTTGGTGTTTGTTGATTGTCTATCAGGATGACGCTTCCATTTAGTTCAGCTTGAGAATCCCTTCTGATGCTGCATGACTGGATCTATTTCTCTGCAAGTGCAATGTGTATTTATGTCTACTGGCTATCTAATTGTCCTCCTTGATGCCTTGCTCTATGTTTACTTCCATTGATTGATTAACAAGTAGATATTGAACACTGGGGAGCTGCCAAAATGACGTTGCATGTGAGAGACAGAGAAAGTGAATGTTGAAGCATGCTGCCAGTCAAAGCGGGCTTGTAATGAAATCCTCTAGCAGTCCTGACAGTCTGTTTCAAGCACAAGCACATTTACTCTGGGGTTCGTTCTCACACACATAGTATACATCCATCTACCCATCTATCTCTTTTTTCCCTCCTTTTGCACTCATATGCCTACCTTCCGTCAGCCAGCTCTCCTCCCTTCAACATCTGATAGTGTTGGGTGTGTTTAATTCAAGTTTACTCTCAGCCTGTCGGGTTCAATATCTCTCTCCCCTCTCTCCTGCCTCTTTTCTCTCGTTCTTCTGTCATCCATTGCTTCATTTCATTCTGGATAAACCTGCGTATATAAATGGAGGCCAGTTGCTGTTAGACTTCAAAGCATTTCAACAGAAAACTCTTCAGTTAGGCCCCACTGGTGTTTACAAGATGGCTGACAGACTCTCAACAGCAGCCGAGGTGGTGAAAGTTAAACAATGTTGTTCGTTTAGACATGTTTCCTCAAAGCGTTGCTGGAAACTGAAAGTCTTGCACTTGCTAAACTTCTTACTACAGGGTGAGAAGCCACAGTTAGATGATCAAATTGTTGCTGTTTTTCTGTGACTTGATCATTCCGGATTTCCAGATGCTTGGGTTTGTTTTTGAGCAGGATTTTGTTGTGTATGTTGGTTTTTCTCTTTATATCTAAGTTTGTCAGGGAAGCTACTATGAAACTCTAGGTTGCTGGGCAACGGTTTACTCAGCCCAGGCTCATTCGAAATACGTGGCTCTAATTACACTTCTGCAACACCATTATTACATACCTTACTGCCTTTCGCGGCAGTTTCAAAGTGAAATGTCCAGTGAGTGGCGCTAAAACACGGGTTCAATACGTGACCCTGGCACGTTTTATTTTTACGTTGCTATAGGCTATGTATTGCTAGGTTTTTATTACGTTGCTTCAGGTACATATTGAGGCAGTTCATAATTCAAATATCCAGGGAGTGTTGCTAAAAGTTAATGATCTATTGTGTTGAAAATATCCCCTACACCAAACACAACCCTAAACCTACCCGATAGTGTTAAAAAATGCATTTGTTGATGCAACTGTGCCATTTGAACTTCCTTATATGCAGGTTTGAACTGTTTAGTTAAAGCATAGTTTCACGGGATTCGTACTGGGGCTCTTCACCACTCAAGTGCAACTCCATACTGTGTGAGCTACCGAACAATTCTACTACATATCAAAACCCATACATATCAGTTTTGAAATCTCACAGGCTCACAGCATGTTAAAATTGTTTTGAATATATAACATAATATTCCTCAAGTAATTGTGTGAAAATTAGGCTTTATTAATCAAAAGTGTTGCCCTGTAAATTATACTTTGTGTGAAAAGGAATAAAAGTTGTTAGAGTTTTTCTGCCTAGTGTTTATCTGAACTGGAAACTGCAGCAATTCGTTTGTATAGGTAAGTTTTTTCAGTTTTGCAGAAATGTATTTAGAGGCACGTATTTTGAATGAGCCTTTGTTGGAGTTAGTCAAGTTAACTGCTATCTATCTATCTATCTGTAACAGGGCGAACAAGATGGGAGACATGCGGATACATATGCAAGGCTTTTATTCCTAAGAGTGGTCAAAACAGGCAGGGTCAAACACCAGCAAACAGGTACAATTCAGGGCAAGACAGAAGAGCAATCCAATAAACAGTCCAAGGTCAAAAACAAGAACGCAAGGCAAGGCAAGGCAACACAGAGACTCGGAACAGGGTACAGGCTAAACAATACTCGGCAGAGATTGGTTGTTTGAGTGAGTGTTATATAGTGAATGTGTGATTTATGACAGCTGTGTGCAATCAGTGCTGTGTGCAATCAGTGCAATGGCTGATGGGATATGTAGTCCGGGATGACATGCAACAGTTTGTGTTGTGCGAGAGTCACTGTAATTGAAGGCTGACCTCTGGTGGTGATTGAACGGAAGTCCATGGACAGGATTCGTGACAGAGCCCCCCCCCACCCCAACGAGCTGCTTCCAGACGCTCCAAACACTATACCATCCAGGTGGGTGGTGGAGCGGAGGCGGAACAGGGGGAGGGACGGAGGGCCAGATCCAAGGATAGGAGAGACCAGGGACTGAGGCAGAGCCGGCGGAGCAGGGAGCCAGCAGTACAGGTGGAGCTGAGGACCACCACAGCAGAGCAGACTGGACCGAAGATCCCCACAGCGGAGCAAAAGACCATCAGAGCCAGACAGCAGACCACCACGGCAGAGCAGAAGACCACTACGGCGGAGCAGAGGACCACCAGAGCCAGACAGTAGACCCCCACGGTGGGGCAGAAGACCACCAGAGCCAGACAGACCACCACGGCGGAGCAGAAGGAACAGGAGACCCCCACGGTGAACCACACCGAGCATGAGACCATGGCGGAGACTGTAACAACGAGAGAGCAGAGACAGACAACACAGACAGAACATTGGGGTTGATAGACAAGGCTGAGTGTTCAGAGGCAGCCTCCTTGGCTGGGTCGGGACAGGACAAAAGTTCACAAATGACCTCCTTGGCCGAAACAAAGCAAGCAAATAATTCCCCAACGGCCTCCATAGCCGTGACAGGACAGGATGAGGATTCACAGACGGCCTCCCTAGCCATGACAGGACGAGCAGGGAGTTCGCAAACGGCCTCTATAGCCGTGACAGGACGAGCAGTGAGTTCACAGACGGCCTCCATAGCCGTGACAGGACAGGCAAAGAGCTCACAAACGGCCTCCATATCCATGACAGGACAAACAGGAAGTACACAGGTGGGTACTATTGACACCTCTGGAGGTTCTGCAGTGGGTGCCGCCACCTCTGGAGGTTCTACCCTAGTGCCCTCAGGATACAGGGAGAGTTCGGCAAAGGTTCCTTCGACCTTGACATGACAGGTTGAAAGTGCGTTTCTGGGCACCACCACCACGCAAGGAGCTGAAGCGAGCACCGCCACTTCGGGAGGTTCTGCAGCGGGCACCATTGCTTCGGGGAACACAGCAGCGAGCACCACTAACTCAGGAGATTCTGCAGCTTCAGCCGCCACCTCTGGAGACCTAATAGTGGGCGCCGCTGCCTCTGGGGGTTCTGCGGTGGTGTATGCGGCCCAAACACACCAAAAAGCGATCCCCATCAAGGGAAGCGCTTCAGACAGGGGTATCTGTTAAGGAACAGGAGGGTTAAAGAGAGTAGGTTTGGGTATACCAGCTGCGCGTGCAGACACCAGCGTTGCATCCCTCACACTGGATACCAGACTGAGATACCGAAGGACTGACCTTGATAATCTGGATGCAACAGACAGGACGTGACGTGACTCTGGATGATCAGCTGTTAGGTGACGTGACTCTGGATGATCAGCTGAGATGTGACGAGGCTCTGGCAGATCAGCTGAGACTTGACTTGACTCAGCAAGATTAACTGTGACTTGACTCACTAAGATCAACCGTGACTTTACTTGACTCATGAAGATCAGCTGTGACTTGACCGGATTCAGGAATGGCAGCAGTGACGTGACTTGACTCAGGAAGATCAGCTGTGACTTGACTTAACTCAGGAAGATCAGCTGTGAATTGACTTGACTTAGGAAAGACAGTGGTAGCATGACACGGCTTTGTTGTTGACGCCATTTTGTGAGCAAGCTCTGGTTCAGCCATTACAGGCATGGTGTTGTGTTCCTCCTCAGCAAAACCATCAGGGAACACAGGGTCAGCAGTCAGCAAAGCATAGTCTATAAAGTCCTTTAAACTACAATGAAATCTACCCTCTGGCATCCATGATTTTATGGATTCATTTAGTCCATAACGAAAAATGTATTTTAATGCTACCTCATCAAAAGGTACCCTAAAAGATAACTCACGGAACTGAGTGACGTATTCCTCAATAGGTGAACTCCCCTGTCGTAAATCGAATAGCCGGTCGACTGGGTCCATACTTGGCCATGGTTCTTTAGGAAAGCTGCTGGATCCTCGTTGGGCCGAGTATTCTGTAACGGGAGGCGTGACAACGGAGTTGAGGATCCAAATGCAGCTTTTATTCACAAGAGTGGTCAAAACAGGCAGGGTCAAACACCAGCAAACAGGTACAATCCAGGTCAAGACAGAAGAGCAATCCAATAAACAGTCCAAGGTCAAAAACAAGAAGGCAAGGCAAGGCAAATTTTTTTCCTCATAAAAATACAGTAATAAAAACAGTAATGGCAGTGCTTTAATGTCACTTTGGCCTCAAGCATTTTCGAGTGTGTGTGTGTGTGTGTGTGCGCGTAGTCTGCTTAATATACACACTTAATGCATTCTCTGCTTTGATGGCTATAACCGTCTTTTCTTTTTAAAGGTGTCTGCGTGTGCTTGTGTGTGATAGCCCAGGAAGGGCTCCTGATCCCCAGTTCAGCCCAGGAGGGGCTGCTGTTCCCTAGTATAGCCCAGGAAGGGCTCCTGATCCCCAGTTCAGCCCTGGAGGGGCTGCTGTTCCCGAATATAGCCCAGGAAGGGCTCCTGATCCCCAGTTCAGCCCCGGAAGGGCTCCTGTTTCCCTGGTAAGCCCAGGGAGGGCTCCTGATCTCCCCCGGTAAGCCCAGGGAGGGCTCCTGATCCCCAGTTCAGCCCAGGAAGGGCTCCTGTTCCCGAGTATAGCCCAGGAAG
>NW_015507045.1:46493-49954 GCF_001515645.1 Sinocyclocheilus grahami
TAAGCCCACGGAGGGCTCCTGATCCCCAGTTCAGCCCAGGGAGGGCTCCTGATCCCTCGGTAAGCCCAGGGTGGGCTTCTGATCCCCCGTTAAGCCCTGGGAGGGCTCCAGGCCCCGAGTACAGCCACGCAAATTTACCCAAGTATTTTTTTGGGGGGGTGTAGTAAGGCTCCAGCCGTAGATGCCGAGGAGGGGGCTGGGGCCGCGGCCTCGGAGGCTGCTCCACCATGGCCTCCCGAGTCCCCTGCTCCCCCATGGCCTCCCGATTCCCCTGCTCCGTCTTGGCCTCCCGATTCCACTGCTCCGCCATGGCCTCCCGATTCCCCTGCTCCGCCATGGCCTCCCGAGTCCCCTGCTCCCCCATGGCCTCCCGAGGCTCCGGATCCGCCATGGCACCCGGAACGGACTGTCACGTGTCTGTCCTGAGGGACCTCCAGAGTGCCCACCCCCCTCCCCATTGGATGGTATATGGCGTGAGGACATGCCTTCCGGAGGGGGGCATTAGTCGGACTCTATTCCATGTTTTGTGTAGTCCCCTGCTCCCCCATGGCCTCCCGATTCCCCTGCTCCGTCTTGGCCTCCCGATTCCACTGCTCCGCCATGGCCTCCCGATTCCCCTGCTCCGCCATGGCGGTCTTGGATTATTGCTTGGATGTTTGGATCACTCTGTAAATAAACTGGATGGTAGTTGCCCCAGGAAGGGCTCCTGTTCCAGAGTATAGCCCAGGAAGGGCTCCTGATCCCCAGTTCAGCCCAGGAGGGGCTGCTGATTAGTCGGACTCTATTCCATGTTTTGTGTGCGTCTTGCTCCCCATGTGCCTTCCTATGCCGGTGTTATTTGGTTAGTTTCCTGTTCCTGTCCTGATTAGTTAAGTTTATTTGTCCCAGGTGTTTCCCATGATGTTTCATTGCTCCCAGGTGTGTCTCGTCATCCCCTCCTCATGTGTGTGCTCCAGCGTCCGGTATTGTTCATGTCGTTATGTATAGCGTGAGTGTTCCATGTTCCTTTGTGTCAATTAAACCCATTTGGATTAATGTACTCCTTGTCTCTCTCCGTTCCTTGCTCCTCAGTCCGCTCAGCAGTGCACCCGTGACACTCATTAAGTTATGAAAATGTTATTTCTGATTGTTCTTTGATTGTAAAAAAAACAAAAAAAACATTAGATGGCCATTCAACTAAAATGTTTCAGTCAATAAGTTCCTTACACAATGTATAAACAAAATTTTTGTGGTAACGTTTTAAGAACAAAGTTAAACACCAGATAACCTTGTACTGTTACTGGAAGAGCATTTGTTCATAACTTTGATAGAACCTTGCCAGAACATTATCTAAAGTTCTGAGAATGTTCCTTGTTAGCTGGGTTCATTATATGGAAAAAAGCAGCTTGTACATGCCACTATATTTGTTTTTATTTTCCACAGAATAAAGTCAGTCATATGGTTCAAAGCGACATGAGGGTGAGTAAATAATAACAGTATTTATTTGTTTGACTGAACTAAACCTAAAAAAGTTCATGTTTCATTTCTCTGAAAATTTTTTTTTCTTTTTTTGATCAGTCAATTGAAGCTTATTTCTGATGGAATTAACAGGTTCACATGACCCATTTACATTGAGAGGTCATGGGAGTTGTAGGCACAGGTGTTTGTGAGAGCTTGTGAAAGCTTGTTATTTCACCACACACACACACACACAGACAGAAACACACCCAGAGACTCTCATTAAGTAAGCTTCAGCAGTATATCCGCTCATCAAAACACTGTCTGCACTAATTACTGCCTGTGACGAGACACACATTCCAGCATTTTCATAAGCACACACATACATACACTGGCTCCCCACAGTATAATTCATATGCATATAGGCTGTCTCTTTCACACACACAAGTTTTTTTTTTTTTTAGCTGTATGCAAATGCATTTAATTGGTCTGTCTGGTGATGCCACCCATACTGTCAATCAAATCTATTCAAAGCTCTGTCAGGAAAATAGAAGTAGGATTGTCTCCAAGATCTCTGTGTGCTGCATTGTGTACATGCAAAAACAATCGAAGAACCATCCAAAGAGACATGCAAATGCTTTAAAAAAAATAATAATAATAATTTAACTACTATATTAACCAAGCATGGTTCCCCTTCAGGAACTCGAGCTGCGTCGAAACGCTACGGGAACGCCTCCAGCGTGACCACGCTCTGAATCATATGTGTAATCAGTCGAATCCCTCTGGGAAAGAGTGGTGCACACCGCATCACACGGTGCCCGTCTCTCCTCAGTGCCCTCAGGAGATCAGTCTGCCTCCACAGAGGTCTCTAGAGCAGCTAGTAGGGCTGTCCCCTGCCGGTTCGCTGCTTCAGGGCACCCAGCTAGCCGCTCTGATTACACCAGAGGTCAGTCTCGAGGGACTGATTCCCTTAGTAGACTAACGTGTCTCGGTGGGTCCTGCACACTGTAGAGTTGAGGCTATAGAATCCAGTTCTCCTCCGCCTCAGTTTAAATGATGTCATCCCCACTATGGTGGGTCCCGAGCAGGCTCTGGTCATGGAACAGAAGTAGTTACTCTTTTGAGGTAGGAGGCCATCGAGGTGGTCCCTCCTCACATAGCAGAGTCCAGGTTCTACAGTCGGTACGTCACCGTTCCGAGGAAGGATGGAGGGTTGCGTCCTATTTTAGATCTGCGTCATTTGAACCGCTCAGTCAACAATTCCAGACAGCTGGGTCTGATGGCAGCTGCGTCCAAAGTGGTTACTTTTGGCCTGCTGTACATGAGACCCCTAAAGTGGTGGCTTAAGACCAAGGGGTTCTCCCTGAGGGGAAACCTGCTTCGCATGCTCAAGGTCACGCAGCGGTGCCTATGTGCCTTAGACATGTGAAGTAAACCTTGGTTCTTATGTCAGGGCCTTGTGCTGGGAGCTCCTGGTCGCCGCATATGCTAGCGACAGATGCATCTGTCCGTGATGCTGGCCGTGTTTCTAGCTTTGAAACACTTCCTCCCAGGCCTACGAGATCGCTATGTGTTGGTGCGTACCGACAACACAGCAGTGGTCTTTTATATATGTTGGGGCAGACATCCTGTCGAGGCAGGGGCCGAGGCCCGGGGAATAGATGCCTCACCCCGAGGGGTGAAGCAGACTTGGAGAGTCTTTGGCCAGGCTCAGGTGGACTTGTTTGAGACTCAGATGATATCGCACGGTCCCCTCTGGTTCTCTCTCTGACTCATCCAGCTCCACTGGGGCTGGATGCCATGGTACAGATGTGGCCAAGGCTTCGTCTGTACACCTTTCCCCCGATTGTTTTACTCCCGGGAGTTCTGGAGAGAGTGCACTGGAACGAGGTCAGTCGACTGCCAGTAGCCCCGTTCTGGCCGGGCCGAGTATGGTTCTCGGACCTGATTCCTCTCCTCGACGGCACTCCATGGGAGATTCCCGTCAGGAGAGATCTCCTCTCACAGGCGGAGGGCGCGCCCCC
>NW_015507045.1:50121-53860 GCF_001515645.1 Sinocyclocheilus grahami
TTTGGTACAGTTCTGGAGTTCCTGCAGGCCTGTTTATCCGCAGGGTTGACCCGCACCACCCTAGAGGTCTTCGTGTGGCCATTGCGGCCTACCACGCCCCTCTTGGTGGCCATTCAGTGGGAAGACACCCTCTTCTTACACGTTTCCTCCACGGTGCGCTGAGGCCGAGGCCTCCGGCCAGAGAAGCTTATGCTAAGTGGTGGATCAGGATGCTATTCCATAGCCTTGAGCCCTCTGATCTCCTCTCTCCTTCGGGGGTCAAGGCTCACTCCTCCAGAAATTGGCCTTCGGGCGACCCCCGCCTACTTTAGCCATTCCTGGCTCCCTTTTCTCTCGCCTTAGTTGTGCTCTTCCACACTAGGCAGGGATTTGCAAGTCTGGTGGTGTGGGCATTCTCGTTCCCATAGCGGGGAACCATGGTTACATACGTAACCTGGAGACGTTATACAATAATCTGGCCACACCCAAAATCCGTTGAGATATGTACACTACCATTCAAACGTTTGTTGTTCAAATAATGTTGTTATTATTATTATTATTATTAATATAAGCAAATAATCAAATATATATATATTTTAACATGAATGTCTTTACTGTCACCTTTTGATCTATTTAATGCATCCTTGCTGATTAAAAGTTTTAATTTGTTTTAAAGAAAAAAATCGTACTAACCCCATTTTAAATGGTAGTCTGTTTACAGCTAAATTATTTACAATTTATTTTCCCATAAACGTAAACATTCGTTATTATTGAGTGATGATATGTGTAATTCGTACTGTAAAATTAAATGTGCAATGTAAATAAACAAATAAATAAACAAACAAACTAATAACAGCAATCCGTGTATCATTCGATCATTCGTTTTTTTAATTAAAATATTGAAAGTAGAAAAATTTGAAAACGGCTCCTTTTTCGTTTTTTAGTTTTTTTCCAAAACACGAAAAACGAGAATTCAGCTTAAATTTTAATTTTTCGTTCATGGGTGGAAAAATTAACAAACATCTTGAATATTTGATTTCTACATGTGGGCGGGAATTAAACGCCCCTTTCTGCTGATTGATCAGCCGAAGATCAAACTGTGCCGTCATCAGTTCTTCTGCAGTATCACGCAGCAGAATAATTGTCCTCCACTGCTGCAGTTGTACGGATTAATAACCCATTTTATCAATTTCATATTTTTCTCATCAAACAGACTAATGAATAGCTCGACACAACTCGTACCAGGGCAGAGTCTAGACAGGTCTTTCTTCTGTGTAGACCAGCGGTTCTTAAAGTGATAGGGGGTCCGAGAAATTATTTGTTATAGCCTAAAGTATTTCCAGACTGTAAAGCCGCTTTTTTTATCATGATACATAGGCCTACTGTGATTTATTCCAAAGTGACTTATATGATGCATTTAACGTCAAATAGTCTAAATTAAGCCTTTTAAAAAAAGACAAGTATTTGCTGTGGTTCATGCATGTGCCGGAAAGATGCTCAAGGAGACGCGCTAAAGCAGCGCATTCTGTTGTTCTCTTCATTTTTCAAAGGCATGACATTTTGTAGTTATTTTGAACGTAACGTTACACAATTAAAAATATAAATTTTACAATATGACTATAAATGACGGAGTATTAAGTTATTTCCCCTCGATGGGGAAACAAATCCAAGTGAACGTCAGTCAGTACTCAATATTAATGTAAACTGCTTTAAATATGACTGCTGCTTATATCCTGTGCACTTCAGTACTGGTCTGCGCTTGACTGTAGTCGAGTCTGTCTGCTTATTGAGTTTATTTAACCCATCGCAATTTATTGGAACTGTGTGAACTAGAGTGACTACTCACCTTAATGTTGTTCTAAAGGCTTATTACTTAATAACACAAAAATGTCCTGCTCGCACTTGCCAGTTTAATGGCAGAGAATGGTGACTTTAGGTTTTGTTTGTTGTTTTGAAGTGGATGCATACTGTCGTAAAATAAACATATGCATCTCGTGGAGTATATTCCAAGCATTCTGAAGGTATACTGAGGGTTTGGTGAGAAACAAACCGAAATGGCAAGCTATTATATTTTATGAAAATCTTGCGTTGCAGTGCGAGTGCGCAGAAGCTCACGCCGCACACAAGTGCATATCCTTTTGAGATATCATATCAATTATAATCAATTTTAATAAAACACAAGACTACATTATAAAACTCTAACAGTAGGCTATTTAATATCTGTTGTTCTCCGGTTGTCAGTCAGAATGACAGTTCTTGCGTGAACATTATAGGCCTATATATACCCAAGCCAATTTATAAAAACGAAATATGTGCCGTTTTTCATTTTTCAGATTTCAATATTAAAACAAAAATTGATTGGACGGAAGATACCCTGATTGACTTAACTGCCATCTCAACTTAAATTCAGTTAGAATTTAATTGTAATTTAAATGTCATTCTTAATTCAGATGTGAATGGTGCACAACCCTGTAAACAAGAGCGGAGAACCAAACGAAAGCCTTGCTTTCAGTCACTTGAACATGTGTTGCATTGCTAATGAAAGCCTAGTTAGGATTTTTGTCAGAGCAACACAAAACGAGGTGTATGAAGTGTCGGTAAACTAAGCATGAAATGGTGGTGATGCAAGATTTCCTCAAGAGAGTGTGTGTGTGTGTGTTTGTGTGTGTAGCCTTGATGAGAATGTGTTTTGTTATGTGTGGGAGGGACCTTCTGTATTGGATTGAACTCTCTCTCTCTCTCTCTCTCTCTCTCTCTCTCTCTCTCTCTGTCTTTTTCTTTTCTCTTCTCACAAATTCAGTGTGAATCTCTCCTCCTTCAGTTCTCTCACACCTCCCACTCTCTCTCTCTCTCTTTCACACACACACACACACACACACATGTTCTTTTCCGGCCTTCCTTGTTCTCCTTTAACCTTGTCAGCGTTGTTCAGGTGCTCTGCCTGTTTCTTCTTTCCTCTGCTAGTACCCGTGCATCTCTTTTTTGCATAATTTTTCTTCATGTTTCCGTTTAGTCCTCATTCCATTGTTTCTATAGTGTTTCATGCATGTCTATATTTGGCCTGTATTATTTATATGATAAATACTATGATATATGAGATGTGTTTTTGCACTGTCAGAAGAAAAAAAGTGCAAAAATTTTACCTTTAAGGGTATAACAGCTTGTCACTGGGGCTGTACCCTAAAAACTATACCTTTGTACCTTCTTTACCCCTAAAATATACATAATAGCACCTTAGAATAATAATATGCACCCTTATGGTAGTAATATGTGTAGCGTCTGGACCAATCAAAACACAATTTTTCATTTGATTTAACAAATCAGTTATTCATTAGATTAACAAATCGTCACAGTCCCCTCACCCAATAAACTGGGTGCCAGGATGTCTGCAACGACACCAAGCCCCCCTGGTCCCCATGGCAACTAATGCTGATATCACTGGTTTTATGACCCACATGAATGTAAGTAGGGAAAATCACTGCATGTTCCATAGCAAGAGGCACAATGCACAGTAGAAATTGACTTTTCTACTAATTAATTCATAGGAAAACCTTTCTTTGAATGAACACACATATCCTTCAGGTCATGGTGTATGTTGTCTTTGATATTTTTAGACTATTCTATGCATGCTTATGATGGAACCCATTCCTGTCATCTTGCCATATGTAATCATACCATGTTTAGTATCTATGAACTCGCCTTCTGATGATCGAAATGAGTGTGTATATTATATGTTGGTACATAGGCAATATATTAGTGT
>NW_015507045.1:54892-75794 GCF_001515645.1 Sinocyclocheilus grahami
GGTGGATAACTATAATAAAACAGGCATGCCTAGGGCCAAAAGGCTCTGCTTCAGTATGGTTTGTGTCAAGCCATTCATTAATCTGGCTGTTTGATGAAGAGATAAAATGTAGTAGAAATAAACATGTTAAGAATCAATAGAAGCAGAGGACTATTATTAAGGTTTTTTTAGGACTATTATTATGTTGTAATGTTTGGTTGACCAATTAGCAGAGAGGGGCGTTTCATTCCCGCCCACATGTAGAGATCGAATATTCAAGCTGTTTATTCGTTTTCTATCCCTGAATGTAAAAACGAAAAATTAAGCCGGATTCTTGATTTTTCGTTTTGTTTGAATAATTGAAAAACGAAATATGTGCCGTTTTTCATTTTTCAGATTTCAATATTAAAACAAAAATTGATTGGACGGAAGATACCCTGATTGACTTAACTGCCATCTCAACTTAAATTCAGTTAGAATTTAATTGTAATTTAAATGTCATTCTTAATTCAGATGTGAATGGTGCACAACCCTGTAAACAAGAGCGGAGAACCAAACGAAAGCCTTGCTTTCAGTCACTTGAACATGTGTTGCATTGCTAATGAAAGCCTAGTTAGGATTTTTGTCAGAGCAACACAAAACGAGGTGTATGAAGTGTCGGTAAACTAAGCATGAAATGGTGGTGATGCAAGATTTCCTCAAGAGAGTGTGTGTGTGTGTGTTTGTGTGTGTAGCCTTGATGAGAATGTGTTTTGTTATGTGGGGGTGGGTCCTTCTGTTTTGGATTGAACTCTCTCTCTCTCTCTCTCTCTCTCTCTCTCTCTCTCTCTCTCTCTGTCTTTTTCTTTCCTCTTCTCACAAATTCAGTGTGAATCTCTCCTCCTTCAGTTCTCTCACACCTCCCACTCTCTCTCTCTCTCTTTCACACACACACACACACACACACATGTTCTTTTCCGGCCTTCCTTGTTCTCCTTTAACCTTGTCAGCGTTGTTCAGGTGCTCTGCCTGTTTCTTCTTTCCTCTGCTAGTACCCGTGCATCTCTTTTTTGCATAATTTTTCTTCATGTTTCCGTTTAGTCCTCATTCCATTGTTTCTATAGTGTTTCATGCATGTCTATATTTGGCCTGTATTATTTATATGATAAATACTATGATATATGAGATGTGTTTTTGCACTGTCAGAAGAAAAAAAGTGCAAAAATTTTACCTTTAAGGGTATAACAGCTTGTCACTGGGGCTGTACCCTAAAAACTATACCTTTGTACCTTCTTTACCCCTAAAATATACATAATAGCACCTTAGAATAATAATATGCACCCTTATGGTAGTAATATGTGTAGCGTCTGGACCAATCAAAACACAATTTTTCATTTGATTTAACAAATCAGTTATTCATTAGATTAACAAATCGTCACAGTCCCCTCACCCAATAAACTGGGTGCCAGGATGTCTGCAACGACACCAAGCCCCCCTGGTCCCCATGGCAACTAATGCTGATATCACTGGTTTTATGACCCACATGAATGTAAGTAGGGAAAATCACTGCATGTTCCATAGCAAGAGGCACAATGCACAGTAGAAATTGACTTTTCTACTAATTAATTCATAGGAAAACCTTTCTTTGAATGAACACACATATCCTTCAGGTCATTTTCAGGCTGTAAATCTGCTGAATATCAAATGGTACCATAGCTTCATATTCTTATTTCTCTTCTCTTTACTGCGTTAAGCTTTAACCCTTTCCTATACAAACTGTATGCGTGTGTGTGTGTGTATGTGTATGTGTATGTTAGACCAGTTTAAGTGTTTATGTAGTATGTTAGACTGGTTTAAGTGTTCATGTAGTTAATAAAGTCGTATCACACTTGACATTGTTTATTGTTTGTTCATAACTGGAGTCACTTAATCATGCAGATTTATGCTACAAGCTCTTTGTAGAATTGTACATTAAGAAAGTTATTTCCCTTAACCAGGAAATTAACGTTCTTAGAATTGACAGACAGTTGACCCTGAGAGGTCAGCTAAATATCAACAGCGGATCTAAATATTTATAATTAATTATACCTAGTTATGATTAATTATTCATATTTCCCCATGAGCTGATTCGCTACATATGTGCTCTTATGGTACTATTATGAACCATTTAGGGGTAAATAAGTTGCCATGTTAAGTTGCCATGGTAACCAGGGGTCTAGTGTCGTTCACAGACATCCTGGCACCCAGTATGTTTATTGGGTGAGGGGTCTGTGACTATTTGTTAATCTAATGAATAATTGATTTGTTAAATCTAATGAAAAATTGGTCCAAATGCTACATTATTCCCCCCTTTCGAATGTTGTTGTCCGTCCAATAGACAACAGCGAGCGACGTCAAAGGTGCAAAACAATTGGACACGCACCTGCCACTCATGGCTGGGAGACAGTGGTGGCTCTCTCGCTGTTGGTGCCTCCAGGAGTGGTTGTGGTGCCGTGGTGGATGCTGTCAGGTGGTGCGCTGTGGTGATGTAGACTGTAACAAGGTGTGGGTCTTCGAGCTTATGCAGCAGGTGTCAAGGCTGTGTCACCTGTCACCCTGAAGTGAATTGGTCTGGGTAAGATGGTTGTTTGTCGATGTTGTTAGCCTATCTATCTAGGCTATCCGTGGTACCTGTGATGTGGAACAGCCGGGTTAGACTCTCAGACTCTGCTTAGACGCTGGGTTAGCACTCTTTGGTGAGAGTGCAGGTGGTTCCAGGGATTGCAGGGAATTGTTATGGAGATTTTGTAATGTGCAGAGAGTTTCAGACTGACCTAGTGATGATGGCATGAGGGCAGCAGGTGGTTGTTAGCCCTCTGTTTTGCTCGAACGTCACTAGAAATCTGATGTTTGCGGTTTCGCTAGGCTCTTGTGGCGGCACCGACTTGAGCTTGTCTGAGTTGTGTTGGTAGAGGTTTTGCTGTTGGGCATGTGGGCCCGTTGCTCCATCCAACGTTGTCTGGCTGCTTCTGATGTGTAGACCGGTGTCCAGCAGCTGTTAGCGCCTCCTGAAGACTGGTGATTTCCTTCTGTTGCACCATTCTCTAAGGTTCCTTGCATCTGTTCTGTGCTTTCTCTCGTTGAGCAGGTGTCGGTTACCTGTAGAACTCTGTGACTTGCCGGTTTAGTTCATTTACCTCCTGTCTGAGACCCTTGAGGGTGTGGGCCAAGGAGAGGATGATGCTGGTCAGATCCAGGTGGTTCAGGCTGGATGCCAGGTGTCCACTTGTGTCGCAGTCTCGCTGTTCCTTTCTCTGCCCTTGCAGGTCGTTGGCTGCTTTGGGCTGAAATATGTCCATCACAGTGCTCTGCTGGGTTTCCAGGTGGTCCTGGTGAGCTGGCAGGGCTGGATGTCTGTGGAGTGTCTGCGACATACTGGCACACTTGTGGGAACACCAAAGAGAGAGAGGCAGAAGGCAAGTGCAAGTACGTAAAGAGGTGTAAAGCTATCTGTATGGGGAACGGCTGTGTAGGCTGTGTAAGGTGTGAACAGCTGGTGAGGGGCAGCTAGTAAGGTTGGGTGCTATGTTTCTGTGTTCGTGAACACAAAGAGAGAGTTTTAGTAACTTTGTTGATGGGGCTGTAAGCAGGTGTCAGCTAATGACCGGGCTATACGTGTGGTCAAACTATTGCTCAAAGCACTGATGGTTCACAGGTTTGGTCACTATGAAGGTATCAAATAAACAAAACTAAAATAATATCAGAAAGAGACAGCGGAATAAGGAAGGGCTTTCCTTATTTAGTTTAAGCTAGGAGATATGACTAAGCAGGTGTCCCTTGTTCAAAGGAATGCTGCAGCAGGGTCATAAACCTAGGGAGACTGTTAGCTGTTAGTAATCTCAGATTTAATTAAAATCAACTTAGCTGAATTGGTACATTCAAGCTAAACAAAGGTAAATTAATGAAAATAAAATCAAAGAGAGGCAGAATGAAGTCAAAATAAAAATAATAAAAATAAAACCAAAGTGTGTGGGGAGGGACCGACCTAACTGAATCCAAAGAGAAGGTGATAGCATAAACAGGAAGTGAAACCAGGAGTGAGGAGGAGAGAGAAAGAGGAGTGGTATGAAAGTTACACTTTACACTCACACCTATCTAAGTGTTAGTCAGATGCTAACAGCTAGCAGTTGAGGTAAAGGGCTTAGCTCATGTGCCTGTATGGCTGCTTAAGAGTTAGCGTTGGGTACACACAGTTATTTGTTTACACAAAGGTCTGTGACGTGTGTGCTGTTATCAGATTGAACCAGAAAAGGGCTGCTCTCAACTTCCGGGGTCAGACGTTGCTAAGAAACCGATGCAAGCTTACAACACGCGCAAGTGGAGCAGAACTTGCGCTGCTGTAAACATGTATGGGAAACTCATGCGGTGCATAACAGTCAGTTATGACGTGTCGCATACAACTTCATTCACAAATCAAAACAGCACATCCACTTCACAGACAATGGCAAATTGCTAGTTAGCTAGGCTAGAATTACACCATTAATTCACTATTCAATTGCATCACTTCAGTGACTACAATGATAAACGATGGTGACAGGAAGGCCTTCATTTAGGGAGATGAGGAACATCGCTCAAATCACTATTGAAAGTAAATAATCTGCAGCGCGATTTCTTCATCGCCCAGTTTTAATATCACTGCCAGTGGGATTTCTTCGCTACGCAGATTAATTAATGCCGCTAATAAGACTTATGCATTTAAAACTGAAAGTGGGGATTTCTTCGCCCAATAACAGATTAATTTATTCTGGCACCATTTATATGGGCTGCTAATCTGAGATTTCTTCGTCAGATAAGGCTTACGCTCTACTAACAACAGAAATTAGGATTTCTTCACTAAAATCAGGTTAGTTTCTTATCGTACGATTTAAACACATTATAGTACTGAAATCTTTCTACTGCTCGTAGGAAGGCACATTCAAACGATAGTCTATCTGATTTTATCAGAAACTGCATGTATAAGACGTTAATAAAATTTATGAGACGAACACACAAGTTACTGAGTCCGCTTGCAAATAATGTTTAAACGATCGCCACCATTCTCCACTATTTATGTAGCAAATCAGCTCAAAAGGGAAATGTATATATATATAATTACAATTATTTATGATTAATTACAATTATTTATATCAGCTGCAGTAGTAACTGTAGCAGAATTAAATTGCCCTCAACTAATCTGTTCATCCAGCGAACATTCAGTGTAAGTTCATATCAACTCTAGGAAAGGATATTTTCATGTCCACAGAAAATACTTTCATACAGTATTAATGCATTAGAGCATGTAGCAAGGATCAAAATCATAAAGGGACATTAATTTGCAAGGCAGAATCAGAAACTCATGTAATTTGTGCACAAGAGTTTTATTAACTAAACATTAACACAAACTAGTCTAATAAACAAATAAACATACTCTCACGGGTGCATACAAAAGGGGAGCTAAAGTGGATGAATGAAGCCATCAGAGAACCCAGAGAATGCAGTAATGGAAAATTAGTCAATTAACCACCTGAGTGAAACCATCAGCGCCATTTTATAACAGGGTCTACAGCTTATCCTAAACCTCTGTTTCGTTTAGTTAACTGTACGATACTTGCATTGCCTTGGCCTTGAACAAGTGTCCGGATGCAGTCTCAGATGAAAGTCTTGATGTTTGGAGGTTCGGTGGTGTAGGAGTCGCGATCACGTTCTTCCGGGTTTGAAGAGTAATGAACTCCAAAAAGATGTTATTCAGACTGTTGTGGTCGGGAGAGTTTTCTCCCAGATGAAGATGATGAAGAGCTAAGAGAGACTTCAGCTGAGATCCAAGGATCGTTGGTGAATGTAAAGACAAGGCCGAAGCCTGGCGCAGACTTAAGGGTTGCAGAAGCATTCTATCTCACATCCTCATCTTCTCAGAATCTAACAGAATCGCAACTGAAAGCGGGTCACTGATGTGAGGCCTTTAAGGTCTGAGAAGATTCACGCCTCTCAGGATGGGCTTGTCCAATGAGAAAGGCTGAAATTCCAAGCGGGAGGTTGGAAATACTGGGGAGTTTTATGACCCTTTGTCTGAGAGCATGGTAATTTGCATATGGAACTCCATTGGGTGTTGATGCAAAATTACTAAAGATTCTTAGAACACTAACATATTGCCTATGTACCAACATATAATATACACTTATTTAGATAATCAGAAGACAAATTCTTAGATGCTAAACATGGTAAGATTACATATAGGTAAGATTACATGAACAACTGGTTCTATCATAAGCATGCATAAAACAGTATACAATACAAAAGACAATATACAAGAACAGTAACAACATGCACAATGACCTGAAGTATATGTGTGTTCATTCAAAAAAAGCTTTCCCTATGATTTAATTAGAGAACAGTCAATTTTTATGGGCATTATATGTCTGTTTTAGAGAGAACTGAGTAGGAGGAAGATTCTCTCTACATACTTTTAGGTCGTAAAAGTTTATCTGATCTGGCTGAGGGGTCCTGGTTGCCATGGTATCTAGGGGCCTGTTGTCGTTCACAGACAATATGTTTATTGAGTGAGGGGTCTGTGACTATTTGTTAATCTAATGAATAATTGATTTGTTAAATCTAATGAAAAATGGGGTGTCTGACTGGTCCAAATGCTACAATTGAAAATAGAATACTGAATGGTTCGCTGCTTATACACATATTTATACAGTATTTAAAAGAAAACATATTATGCAAATACATTTTTCAAACAATAGTATGCTATGATGTAATGTGGCATCACTAGGCTTGTGTTATGAACTTAATTCAGTTGTCTTTATCGTGGACATAGATGGTAGTTTTGCACTTTTAGTTCAAATTTGTGTAAAAAAATACACCTCAGCACTGACTTTTTAATTCGTTTTATTATATTATAAATTTATGTTTATAATATTTTAATCATTTATTTTACATTAAGGGATACATATTGTGTGCAATAACACATTTTTATTTCACTGTCTACCACACATTTTTGCAAATGTAGTACTGTAGGCTGGAATATTTGCATACTGTATTCAGTACATATATACTGTAGAGATAGGAAATAGTAAGAGTATTGTGCCTAATGTAGCCTTTAGGTAAGTAATATCTGCAGTGTCTCATTCCCTCGGGGAACGTCTAGGTTACTTGTGTAACCCTCGTTCCCTGAAGGGGGTGCCCCCTCTCTGAGAAAGGAGATCCCTCCTCAGAGGAATTCTCCAAGGAGGGGCTACCGCGAGGAGCATCAGTTCGGGTAACCAAGTTCGATTGGGCCAATATGGCGCTACCAAGAGGACCTGCTCCTCCCTGACCTTGCACAGTGTCTGTGCGAGAAGGCTCACTGGGGGAAACGCATATTTGCGTAGGCCCCGAGGCCAGCTGCACGCCAGTGCGTCCGTGCCGAGGGGTCCCTCGGCCAGGGAGTAAAACAACTGGCAGTGGGACGTGTCCGGGGAGGCAAACAGGTCTACCTGAGTGTCCCCAAAGCGTCTCCAAATCAGCTGGACTGTCTCGGGGTGGAGTCGCCATTCTCCCGGAAGAGCGGGCTGACATGAGAGCTCGTCAGCTGCACGATTGAGCTCGCCTGGGATGTGGACGGCGCGAAGCGACCTCAGATGCTTCTGACTCCAGAGGAGGAGATGGCGGGCGAGTTGCGACATGCGACTGGAGCGTAGACCGCCCTGGTGGTTGATGTACGCAACGGTCGTAGTGTTGTCCGTACGGACCAGTACATGCTTGTCGTATAGCAGCGACTTGAAGCGGCGCAAAGCCAGCCATACTGCTTGCAACTCGAGGCAGTTGATATGCCACTGCAGTCGGGGCCCCGACCAGAGCCCCGCAGCTGCATTCCCACTGCACATGGCACCCCAGCCCCTGGCGGAGGCATCTGTTGACACAACAACATGCCTGGATACTTGCCCAAGGGATACTCCTGTCCGAAGAAAGGCAAGATCTGTCCAGGGGCTGAGGGTCTGACGTGGACATCGTCTGACCCAGGGCCCGCGCCGTGACTTTTGTCGCCCTGAGTGCGAGGTCCGTCGCCGTGCACAGTTCCTGCAGCACACCCGGGTCAGCACCACCCTCGTCCAACTGCTTCAATGCCTTGGCCTGGTGGACTTGCAGGAGGCCTGTCCAGCAGCACTGTAACCCTTAGCCGTCAGAGCGGACGAGAACTTACAGGCCCTAGACGGAAGGCGTGGACTACCTCTCCAGGCGGCGGCGCTTTGCGGGCAAAGCTGCATGGCAATCGCGCGCTCGACCAGAGGGATGTCCACATACCCTTGGGCTGCCCCCCCCATCGAGGGTGGTGAGGACGGAGGAGGCACCAGGTCTGTTTCGGGCAGAAAAAGGTGCCTTCCAAGACTTAGTAACCTCCTCATGCACTTCTGGGAAGAATGGAACCGGAGGCAGCTGCCGACGCCCGGCCTGCACCCCCAGGAACCAATCATCCAGTCTCGAGTGTTCGGGAGAAGGCGGAGGCCTCAAGTGCAGCCCGACACTCTCGGCGGCCCAGGAAAGCATAGTGGACAGCTCTGGATCTGACTCGGGCAACGCCACTCTTCCTGACGGTGGCAGCACAGCCGAATCCTCATCATGACCATCAGATGGAGGCAGGAAACGCCTCCACGACCCTGGTGAAGACACGAGGCGACAGGGATAGCCCGAAGGGGTGGACCTTGTCCTGATATGCTCGCCCTTCGAACGCAAAGCGTAGAAATGGTCTGTGTCGAGGGAGAAGGAGTGGTGCAGTCACCATCTCCTGAAGAGCAGGATCCAAGAGCTCCGGGTCGCCCGTCTCAGGGACGCCGCCTGCTCTGGCGCTTCACGGGCTTGGCAGGGGCGGGGGCGGGCCGCACCGCTTTCCTGCGGCCGTTGTGAAGGCTGCTGCTGCGGCCGAGCTGGAGCGGAGATGGAGGCCACAGGAGGGCGCTCTCAGCGACGAGCAGACAGAGGGGCTGCAGCCGGCGGTGGGGTGGCTACTGCAGCCGACCGCCGGGGCAGGATGTGTCGAGACGCCTCCGTCTGCTTCTGTGCGGCGGAGAATTCCAAGACTTAGTAACCTCCTCATGCACTTCTGGGAAGAATGGAACCGGAGGCAGCTGCCGACGCCCGGCCTGCACCCCCAGGAACCAATCATCCAGTCTCGAGTGTTCGGGAGAAGGCGGAGGCCTCAAGTGCAGCCCGACACTCTCGGCGGCCCGGGAAAGCATAGTGGACAGCTCTGGATCTGACTCGGGCAACGCCACTCTTCCTGACGGTGGCAGCACAGCCGAATCCTCATCATGACCATCAGATGGAGGCAGGAAACGACCACATCCAGAAACGCACGAGCGGGAAGCCATTTTTAAAAAGACGTCCGCGCTCGTGAAGCTCTTTTAGAATTTGCTCTTTTAGAAGGAAACACTCTTTTAGAGAGAGCGCTGAAGCGCCCAGGGGAGGTCGCGGCGAGACCGCAGAATGGAAACTGCAGCCCGCCGAGGTTTCAGCAGCCTGGATGGCAACCCCCGCTGATACGCCGTCACACCAATGCCAGCTGTATCTCTTGAACACTCGCGGAGATTGGTCCTGAAGAAGGGTCGGCTCCGAAGCGAAAAGCTGATGTGCGTTTGCACGTGCTCTCCTTTTATACCCGCGCTGCGGGGCGGGGTGCGCGTGGCGAAACACGCACGCCAACTGTCATTGGCTTGTTTAGTTAAGACTCGAAGGGGATTGGGCTCTCGGGCGAGATCCCAATTCGTCAGTCACGACTGACGTAACGTCTCCGTGGAGATGTTTCCCCTTCAGGAACTTGAGTTGCATCGGAAAACGCAATGGGATGGAGTATTCCCACACCGCCAGACTTACAAATCCCTGCCAGTGTGGAAGAGCATAACTAGGGAGATAAGCCAATGCTAGAAACACGGCCAGCATTTCATGGCAGTTGATGTGCCACGTGAGATGACGACCACTCCAAAGACCACGGGCTGAACGGCCACTCATGACCGCTCGCCAGCCGGTCAGGGACGTGTCCGTCGCTAGCTTTACACGGCGACAAGGAGCTCCCAGCACCGGGCCCGGAGACAAGAACCAAGGTTTCCTCCACATGTTTAAGGCACGTAGGCAGCTCCGGGAGCTAAGTGTACACATTCGGGAGCTAAGTGTACGCAGCGGCAAACGCTCACAATGCGGGCAGTGACGTAACGTAGAACGTGACTGACTGAAAGGGAACTAGGGTTACATACGTAACCTTGGAGATGTTTCCCCTTCAGGAACTTGAGTTGCATCGGAAAACGCAATGGGATGGAGTATTCCCACACCACCAGACTTACAAATCCCTGCCAGTGTGGAAGAGCATAACTAGGGAGATAAGCCAATGCTAGAAACACGGCCAGCATTTCATGGCAGTTGATGTGCCACGTGAGATGACGACCACTCCAAAGACCACGGGCTGAACGGCCACTCATGACCGCTCGCCAGCCGGTCAGGGACGTGTCCGTCGCTAGCTTTACACGGCGACAAGGAGCTCCCAGCACCGGGCCCGGAGACAAGAACCAAGGTTTCCTCCACATGTTTAAGGCACGTAGGCAGCTCCGGGAGCTAAGTGTACACATTCGGGAGCTAAGTGTACGCAGCGGCAAACGCTCACAATGCGGGCAGTCGAGAGTCCCTCACTCGACTCTGCCGGGGTCTCATGTACAGCAGGCCAAAAGGTATCACGTTGGACGCAGCTGCCATCAGAACCAGCAGTTTTTGAAACTGCTTGACAGTGAGTGACCGGCCTTCTTTCACTCTCGCGACTGCGGTGAGGATCAACTCGATCAGAGCAGGAGACAGACGTGCCTGCCTCGCGGTCGAATCCCACACCATGCCCAGATAAGTGGTTCTCTTTAATGGAGAAAGCACACTTTTCTTGGCGTTTAGCCTTAACACAAGCTCTCTCATGTGGGCGAGAACGATCTCAATGCCGAACCGCCAGCGGCTCCGATTGAGCTAATATCAACCAATCGTCGATATAATTCAGTATGTGGACTTGTGAAAGTGCGGGATGAGAGTGCAAGGCCGAAAGGAAGAACCCAGTATTGTAAGCTTTGCCCCAAAAGCAAACCTCAGGAACTTCCTGTGATGAGGAAGGATGGAGATGTGGAAGTATGCATCTTTTAGATCGATCGTGACAAACCAGTCCTCGGACCTGATCTGAGACACGACTTGTTTGAGTGTAAGCATCCTGAAGTTCAGTCGCATGACTGAGCGGTTCAACTGACGCAGATCTAAAAATGAGATGCAACCCTCCATCTTTCTTCGGAACGATGAAGTACCGGCTGTAGAACCCAGATTCTCTTTCATGAGGAGGGACCACCTCGATGGTCTCCTTCCTCAAGAGAGTGTCTACTTCTTGTTCCATTACCAGAGCCAGCTCGGGGCCCACCAGAGTGGGAATGACCCCATTAAAACGAGGCAGAGGAGAACCGAACTGGATTCGGTAGCCTCTCTCTACAGTGTGCAGGACCCACTGAGACACATTTGGCAGTAGTTTCCATGCTGCCAAATAGTCTACTAAGGGAATCAGTCTCTCGAGACTGACCTCTGGTGTAATCAGAGTGGCCAGCTTGGTGCCCTGAAGCGGTGGACCGGCAGGGGACGGCCGAACTAGCACCACGAGGAACGCTGGCGAAGGCTCCCTCCTCGAAGAGAGCCTTTCAGGAGCTAAGTGTACGCACTGGCAAACACTCACAATGCGGGCAGTCGCGAGTCCCTCGAGAGCCGACTCTGCGTGCCTCGCTCCCAAG
This sequence comes from Sinocyclocheilus grahami, assembly GCF_001515645.1. Lineage (NCBI taxonomy): Eukaryota > Metazoa > Chordata > Actinopteri > Cypriniformes > Cyprinidae > Sinocyclocheilus > Sinocyclocheilus grahami. The sequence continues at coordinate 66,643 of NW_015507045.1, forward strand.
CAGACAACACAGACTGTGTGTATCCCCACCCGTAATGTAACGTGGGCAGGGAGGAACACACAACCTATAATGCTGTCTACTCTTGCCCAAATGTTTTGTCTTTGCCTCGGCTTTAGACATAAAGGAGATTATCAGTGGGGAAAACAACACTAAATAAGACGAACAACAGATAGTTTTACTGACACACACACAGAGTGCTTGCTGAATGACAGATAGCTGACAGATAGCTGGTTTCACCGCAAGTGCTTTTATAGCTTCCTGGTCGCTACGTCACCCTCCCGTGACGTCTCGCCCATTCATTGGACTGATACACGTGTGATTCAGAGCGTGGTCACGCTGAAGACTCTCCCATAGCGTTTTCCGACACAGCTCGAGTTCCTTAAGGGGAACAATGCTATATCCCTCTTCACCTGACATGTGTAATACACATATGTTTGTGCTTGTGTGAACGTGTGTGTGTGTGTGTGTGTGTGTGTGTGTGCATACAGCTGCTTGTGAATTCCGGATGAGGTTAAATAGCCGAGAGCAGAAAAACCTTAACAGAAGCATGTTCACAAACCTATAACTATTAACACAGCAAGCAGAAAATCACTTGCATTGGCGCTTATGTTTCACTGTGTGTATGTGTATATAATTTTAAATAAATGATGTTCTTTTGAATTCATCAATAATTTTTTTTCCCTCAAAAAATATGTATTTATCAAACAGTGGCTTAAAAATAGCTTTGCATTTAATTTAATTTAATTTAATTTAATTTCATTTCTAAAATGCTTGCTTTTTTAGGATTTAGTGTCATAATTAGCATAATATAAAACCGGAAGTCTGTTGGGGTATGTCCTTACTTAGCTAGTGTCAGTGTGTGTGTGTGTGTGTGTGTGTGTGAACTATATAAGCATCCTGACCTATTTTTAATCCTCTTCAAGACGTTGCTTCAAAAGCCTCACTTGTTTAGTTATGAAAAATAACTAATTATATAAACGGTGTAGTTTAATTTCTGATCTCCAGACACATCACAGAGGTCACGTATTCCCAGTCCATCATGTATATGAGTGAATGTTTGAAAATAAAGCCATGTTACTGTAACGAACGAGAGTGTGACCACAGATCCATGTGCAAGCTTTTACTAAAATTGTGCGTAATCCAAACAAGCAGGTTCCAACACCAGCAAATAATAATATCCAGGGCAAAGCAGAAGAGTAATCCAAAACGAGCGATGGTCAGGGCAGTCAGCAAGCAATCACAATAAACAGAGAAACAGTCCAAGGTCAAAGGCAAGGCAAGGCAAGGCAAGGCAAGGCAAGGGAAAGAAACACTCAGTAATGTCCGCTAGCAGTGAAACAAGACTTTGCAATGTGGTGTGTGTTTGTGTGTCTTAAATAGTCATCCTGATTGGAACCAGCTGTGTATGCAATCAGTTCCTAGGCATGGGGTGTTATGGGAAATGAAGTTTGTGAGACAATGGTAAAGGTTCGGGATGGAGTGCCCTCTGGAGGAGCTTGTGGGCACTCCAGCTGGACATCGTGACAGTTACTGATTAAAGAACTTCACCGCACGTGCTTTTATAGCTTCCTGGACGCTACATCACCCTCCCGTGACGTCATGCCAATCCATTGGACTGATTACATGCGTGATTCAGAGCGTGGTCACGCTGAAGGCGTTCCCATAGCGTTTTCCGACGCAGCTCGAGTTCCTGAAGGGGAACAATGCTATATCCCTCTTCACCTGACATGTGTAATACGCATATGTTTGTATATGTGTGCATGTGTGTGTGTGCATGCAGCTGCTTGTGAACTCCGCACGAGGTTAAATAGCCGAGAGCAGAAAAACCTTAACAGAAGCGTGTTCACGAACCTATAACTACTAACACAGCAAGCAGAAAATCACTTGCATTGGTGCTTATGTTTCACTGTATGTGTGTATAATTTTAAATAAATGCTGTTCTTTTGAACTTTCTATTCATCAATGAATCCTATAAAAATATGTATGTATAAAACAATGGCTTAAAAATAGCTTTGCATTTAATTAAATTTTCATTTCATTTCTAAAATGCTTACTTTTTTTTCTTTTTTAGGATTTAGTGTCATTATAATTAGCATAATATAAAACCGGAAGTCTGTTAGGGTATGTCCTTACTTAGCTACACTCTAAAAAATGCTGGGTTGTTTCAACCCAATGTTTGGTCAAATATGGACTAACCCAACTGTTGGGTTAAAAAGCTAATTTAAAAATGTAACCAAAATTTAACCCAACAGTTGGGTTAGTCCCTATTTGACCCAACATTGGGTTGAAACAACCCAACATTTTTTAGAGTGTAGTGTCAGTGTGTGTGTGTGTGTGTGTGTGTGTGTGGACTATATAAGCATCCTGACCTCTTTTTAATCCTCTTTTAAGATGTTGCTTCAAATGTCTCACTTGTTTAGTTATGAAAATAACTAATTATATAAACAGTGCATTTTAATTTCTGATCTCCAGACACATCACAGAGGTCACGTATTCCCAGTCCATCATGTATATAAGTGAATGTTTGAAAATAAATCCATGTTACTGATTAAAGAACTTCACCTGCTAACGCTGCCCTCCATCTCAACCTGTGTGTGTGTGAGACAGTGGTGTGTAACGTATGTGCAGCACGCTGTCAGTTTGATAGGGGTTGTGGGATTGGCTGAGCACTGATCCGAAAGCCCATTTATTATACAGCCCAGATCAGTGCTGCAGCAACTCCAGCCCTTCTCTGAGCATCTCCATATATCTGTCCATTCTTCTTAATATATCCTCTTTTTTTCATTCCAATACTTTTTCCTGGTCATCTTTTACATTCTCTATTTTTCATTTTTCTTAATTGACCTCTCAATGCACTTCCATTCCTTTTATTCTCATAATCCATAAACTCATAAAAATGTATTTCTGTACGGTTTAGCCTTTTTTTATGTATGTATGTATGTATTAATTATTTACCTTTATTTACTTTTATTTTCTTTTTACTTTTATTCACTTATGTTTCATGTTAACTTGAAAAAAGGCTGATGTTGCAAAATAGGTTCAAAATGTTTAAGATGTATGTTTTTTGTTTTGTTTTGGACATTTATGAACGTTTTTGTTGAACGTGTTGGTTTTTGGTGATTAGTATGTGTAGGTGGTTAAAGATGCTTAATAAGGTAATGTATATTATTATGAGTGATTCAAACAAATTTGAAAGATTAATTGAAATTGACTGATTCATGTCAACTTATCTCTTTCGGCTTCTTAAAATATAACTTTTAACACTCTCATATTCACAATTCATGCTAATATTCACAATCTGTGGTAATACTAATGGCCAAATAAAAAGATCAATCAGGTAGTCAGTCAAATCAATCAATAAACAAACACAAAGAAATATCCACAGTGTTGGACAGTCTAATAGTAATAATAATAATAATAATAATATCAAACATACCCTTTTGATTTGCACATTTCCATCCATTTTTTACACATTTTTCTCCACTCCTCCTCATCTAGGTTCATGCTTTCTTTCACGTGTACAGTTCGCTGTGCAACTCCCCGGCAATCTCTCCTTCTCAAATTCATTTCAATTCTCTTCTCTGATTCAAGTTCCCTTCATTCTCCGCATCACCCACCACGTCTTGCCACTTTATTGCCCATTTCTCTATCACTCCTCCTCTCTCAGTCCTTCCATTTTTCCTGTCACTCACACAGGAATTGGTGGCATCTGGCTGTGCCTGCACACTTTGGCAATGGTAGGCACACCACAGGACATGGCAAAGTTCAAAGTATTCTGGTGTCAAATGACAGGTTGCAAAATCTGGGCAAGCAAAGTCACAAACACATTTTGGCACTTGCTGTCTACTGTAGGACAGGCCCCTTATTTTGAAGCAATACACTTTTTGTTGCAACTTGAACATCAAAAAATGAAACGGGCATCTCCTAAAAAAAGGGTTTTCTTTTGTTTTCATGCTTTCTGTTTTCATTGTTTGTTTGTTAGTTCATGAATGAATGAATGAGTATGGTCTGACCCATGAAGCATTCTTTTATTAAACTATTTATTACTATAACTTTACTAAATGTTGCTATTCATAAACAGCTCATTCAGATGATTATGATGTCACAAGCATACCCTCATTAACATAAGACAACCCACTTCTATATCCACACTCATTCTGTTTCAAGTAACTTGACACACTCTGCTGAACAATACTGTGAACTGTATGCATGCCATTGCACAGAGTTTAGCCAATCATAACAGAGGTAATTTGCACTAAGAGGTCTAAAAAGTGCAGTAGCAAAAAGAGCCTATTTAAATTTATGGATCAGGTTTTTCAAGGAAAAGAAATACATTTCTATGGAAGCTGTGAAATGCATAGAATGAGCCGTTTTGGGGGGCGTGGCAGAGTCTTAAGTTTGATAAAGAATATCTCTTTGGTTTTGAGACTTTAGTCTTTGCAACGTCAGGGATCTTATCTATGCACAATCAGCTTGTAACACTCCAAAGAGAAAGGAAAACTTGAAATCGCATCATATGACCCCTTTAATACATGATTATTAAAAATTGCATCTCTGTTCTGTAATGGACTTAATATATCAAGCACCACATTAGAAAATTAACCTGTATAGTTATTCCAAATAATTGAAGTATATGCTTTCTTGATTGAATAAATGTAATGATTAGCACACACTCAGGTTGGTGATTAGTATGTGCTCTGTAGGTGGTTTAAGATGTTCAATAAGGTAATGTCTATTACAATCTAAATGAATTAAATAAATAGCATATATTAATGCTAATTAATTTATTATATGTAATTTTTAATCTTCTTGATTCAGTGCTGCTGGTCAAAGATAAATGCATACACATAGTTGAATAAAATAAAAAAAAGTTACAAAATAAATTAAATAAAAATAGACAATAATTTAGACACAAACCTGAAATAATATAACACATTTTTGGTCTTTTACTAGAGATCTTATTCATTGCATGTGAGTTTTTTATTTTTTTATTTTTATGGCATACAAGTTTGATAGTACAGCTACTGACAGGCAACACATTTTAAATATATATATAATTAAGATTAAAACTTGAAAATATCCCCAATCTTATATTAACAACGTTTGAATTTTTTTGAAACTGAAATGTGATTGGTCTCCCAATCAGTCATTTGCATGCTGAATTATGATTGGTCTTTCTTTTATTTGTATGGCAAACATGGTCATTTTTAACGGGTGATGCTGATACTGAGTGTTTCATCAGTACAGCAGTTAGCGTGCACTTTGGGCTTTCTTCCACATTGCTTTAATTTAATCCTCCTTCCATTCTTTTTATTAAATTCTACATTTCTCTCTATCTTTCTGTGAAGGTGTGGAATTAGTCAAGGGGATTTGGGGTTCTCGGGCTGTCATCGCTCTTGTGTATGTGTGTGCGAGGGCAATAGTTTCCTTGTGGCATGAAAGTGTTGCATCATTCTCCTGTGTGTCACTGGCAGTTCTGTGGGATATGTTCTAACCAGCTCTGCAGTATGATGCCTGTGCTTGCATTTACAATCTGCTTAGCTATCACTCTGTGTCATCAATGCTCCAGGATTATGTTGCCATGCACGCTGTCATTTAGAAAAATATGACATATGGAGTGGGCATTTTGGTTTAAGGGTGGACGTTTTGTTAAGTTGTTTGTACTCAAGTAGGTTCAATTGTGGGGTTCTATCTGTGATGTTTTTTTTTTATTATTCATTTTAAATTGTTGTCTCTCTAAAACTGCCACACCCCTGGACTTTTTGTGTGTGGCTGTGTTTGAAATGGTATACTTGCTTACTGCTTACTGCCCAGTACACAGTGTATACTGCCTACTATTTTTTTTAAAGAATAGTGTGTAAACAGTATACAATAAGCAATACATGTTTCAGAGTAGTATGCTTAAGTGCTGTCACATGACAAACACTGAACATTAATTCAGCACAGCTGTCAAGGTTGTTACCTTAGAAACAAATGAGCTAACTGTTCTTTTTACAAAGGCTTGTTAATAAGGCTTCATACTAGTAAAAAATGCTATATTGCCCAATTTAACTCATTTCATAATTTATTAACTTTACATATTGGACATAACTAAATCAACACTGAGCTGTCTTTATTGATATTTTTGGTAGTTACACTAAGTGGCGATATATTAAAAAGCGATATATTCTAGTTACACTAAGTGCAAATAATGATCAATTCTGTTTACACTAAAATAGCAGCATTTTCTTTAGCAACCGGAGTGTAAATAGTAGTTAGGTGGCAGATATTTATGCCTCAATACTGTAGTACATTATAAAATAGTATGCAATGACATATTGAGTGTAAATTTTCATATACAGTGGGGCAAAAAAGTATTTAGTCAGCCACCAATTGTGCAAGTTCTCCCACTTAAAAAGATGAGAGAGGCCTGTAATTTTCATCATAGGTATACCTCAACTATGAGAGACAAAATGAGAAAAAAAAATTCAAGAAAATCACATTGTAGGATTTTTAAAGAATTTATTTGCAAATTATGGTGGAAAATAAGTATTTGGTCAATATGCACAATTGGTGGCTGACTAAATACTTTTTTGCCCCACTGTATATATACATTGTATTAGATGAAAGCCACTTTATTGGGACAAAAACCTTCCTAAAGCATACACAACACTGTATTACTGAGGCGTTTTATTTCCACTTTTCAAATATTTACTTAATTTTTATTGAAAATAAATTTCTTTCTTATCTGGTATGTGATGGGAAAAGGAGAAGCATGAGTTTGACAAAAGCCAGGATCGAACTCGGGTCGATTGCATCAAGAGCAAACAGCTCACAAGTCTTTTGCAGTGCTGTTAATCACAGCCAGGCATTGGTGGGCGGAGTTAATGTTAATAGCCTCTGCCAAAAAATTGGTCTATTTGTCCTTAGAGTAATACACTCCATTTCTTTTTAGAGCTGCTTGACAGTGGAACTGAATTCTGTTTGCATAATTGAAATATTTTTATTTATAAATTTTATTTATATATTATATTGCTGCAATATTAGTATTATTTAATATCTTTGAAAGAATCTGTACTGTATAAAGCGCTATAAAGATAAAGGTGACGTCATTTGATGATCGGAAACGTGCTGTAGATATTAAAGTACAATTTATGTCCTAACAATACTGTTTTTAGATACACAGCGATAGTTTGTAGTTTACATGTATATGTATATATGTACAAATACAAGTGTTACATTTATAATTACTATTCCCCACCTCCAGTTCACTCACACGTTTGAAGATGAAACGTCACATGGAGCGCATTGCGTTCTGGGAAACAGTATCCCATGCAGCGTCTTCAGATGCATACATCAAATTTCAGCCAATGTAGCAGATAATCCAGGCATTCCATGCATACAGAAAATTCACATACTATTCACAGTATACAAACAGCATACTGCAATATAGTATGGTAGTATGCCATTCTGAACAGCTTCTGTACTGATTTCAGTGTACTTGAGTTATATTTAGCAGTTTCTGGCAAATATAGTAGGTTATCCGGGTATTACATGCATACAGAAAATTTGCATACTATGCACAGCATACATACTGGATACTGCAGAAATAGTAAGAGTAGTATGATAGTATGGCATTTCGAACACAGCCTGTGTGTTTTTCTCCCCATGTGCTCTCCGTGACCTAGTTTTCCCTCATGTTTGATTGTGTTATTTGGTTCAGGTGTGTCTTGTTTTTTACCCTCGTTTGCATTAGTACTTATAGTGTAGTCTGTCCTGTGATTCCTTTGTCCGGTATACGTCTATACTATGTGCTATGTGTGTGTTCCTGCCTGCCCTGTCTTAGCCCTTGTTTGGATTAATAAAGACTGTTCTTCGTGACTCTCCTTCTTCTCCACGTTCCTCGACTCCACACAGTAGTTTTTGACAGAATACCGGACCAAACAAAGAAATTTAGTGAGCATCGCCTTTCCCCCCCCCCGTTTTGTTTCCTTGTCTTTTGACAGTGTTTTGTTTTCTGTTTTCCCCCATGGATCCCCTCGCCTCGATGTTCACCTCCCTAGCCCGTAAGGACCTTCCCTTCTTGGAATATGCATGGGAGTTCTGTGAGCCCAGCCCACCATCACCCTGCTGCGTGGAGCAAGAGCCTGAGCCCACCAATGACGGAAAGCCCGAGCCTGTCGCGACCGACGAGCCATCGCCTATAGGATCGACAGAGCTGAGGATCGCCTCGGAGCCAGAGCTTCAAGTGACATCAGACCAGGTGCGAGAGCCGGCAAATGAACCCGCGCCGGTGGACTATGCGAGGAAGCGTGAGGGCTTGGAGAGAAGCCCCGCCCACTGAACCACCGCTGAGGGTGAGCGTCCCCTGGACTCTGGGGACTTAATAGACTGGGAGGCAGGTTTATTTGCGGACATGCCCATTCTCCTCCCACCTTCCTCGGACCAGTCTGCCCTGAACTGTCTGCCAGCCCTGTCGTTCCCCTGTCTGACGCGCTCCCGGTGCTGGGAGTCGCAATTTGGTGTGTGTGGGCAGCGCACACCAGTCCTGAGAGCCCAGAGTCTCACAAATGCACACCCACCCTCCCACTCCTGCCTCCTCCACCGCTGTCGTCTGGCAGCCCCTCTACTCACCCTCAGCCCACCATCTGCTCGGTGCGAGCACTGCGGGTCTACCAGTCTCCATCATCGGCGTGGCTGGAGAATCCTTTGCCTCTGCCCCCAGCCTCTGAGTCCCGGACTCCGCCTCGGCCCATCGACCCAGTGGCTCCACCATGGCTCTTAGCTCCCTCCTCTCCGCCGTGGCCCGGCAGTCCACTGGCTCTGCCGGGCTCCCTCGTCCCTCTGTCTCCGTCTTGGTCTGTCGTCGACTATCCGTTGACTCGGGACTCCACTCCACCGGCTGCGCCTCGTTTCTCCATCCCTCCAGCTCTGTCAGGCTCCTCCTTCCCTTCGGCTCCATCTCGGTCCCCTGTCGCTCCGGCTCCACCGCGACCTTCCAGATCCCCGCCTCCCCCTCGGTCGCCTGAGCCATCTGCTCTGCCTTGGCCCTCCGGATCTTAAATGACATATAAAAATATGTTATTTAACATGTTAAAAATAAGTAATGCAGCTCTCTCTCTCTCTCTCTCTCTCTCTCTCTCTCTCTCTATATATATATATATACTGTATAT
>NW_015507045.1:77281-87869 GCF_001515645.1 Sinocyclocheilus grahami
ACCAGTCTGCCCTGAACTGTCTGCCAGCCCTGTCGTTCCCCTGTCTGACGCGCTCCCGGTGCTGGGAGTCGCAATTTGGTGTGTGTGGGCAGCGCACACCAGTCCTGAGAGCCCAGAGTCTCACAAATGCACACCCACCCTCCCACTCCTGCCTCCTCCACCGCTGTCGTCTGGCAGCCCCTCTACTCACCCTCAGCCCACCATCTGTTCGGTGCGAGCACTGCGGGTCTACCAGTCTCCATCATCGGCGTGGCTGGAGAATCCTTTGCCTCTGCCCCCAGCCTCTGAGTCCCGGACTCCGCCTCGGCCCATCGACCCAGTGGCTCCACCATGGCTCTTAGCTCCCTCCTCTCCGCCGTGGCCCGGCAGTCCACTGGCTCTGCCGGGCTCCCTCGTCCCTCTGTCTCCGTCTTGGTCTGTCGTCGACTATCCGTTGACTCGGGACTCCACTCCACCGGCTGCGCCTCGTTTCTCCATCCCTCCAGCTCTGTCAGGCTCCTCCTTCCCTTCGGCTCCATCTCGGTCCCCTGTCGCTCCGGCTCCACCGCGACCTTCCAGATCCCCGCCTCCCCCTCGGTCGCCTGAGCCATCTGCTCTGCCTTGGCCCTCCGGATCTTAAATGACATATAAAAATATGTTATTTAACATGTTAAAAATAAGTAATGCAGCTCTCTCTCTCTCTCTCTCTCTCTCTCTCTCTCTCTCTATATATATATATATACTGTATATATTAGTTTATAATTAATAGTTTGGTATTAGTGCTGGTTGGTATAAGTGATACTAGCATTCAAATATACTAATATTTAAAATGTAAGAAAGAAAGAGACTGAGTGTACAAATATATTACTGCATGAGTTCAGATTTTAAGATAAGGTTGGGATTAATTACAGAAATCTGTGTGATTCATTATTATTATTATTATAGTAATTGACACCCCTAATATGAAAATTTATACTAATAGTAGTACATTTTATATAAATATTTTATTTGATTCTTACATTTGATGCTTAAAAGATTGATCTTTTGACATTTTCATAATTTTGTGCATATATGTAATCTGAATACTGAATGCAATATCTAAAGAACAGTTTCATCAAAAGACAAAAACTATCACTAGAATAACACAACTATTTTTTATTTAAAATAATAATAATAATAATGATAATGATAATAATAATAATAATAATAATAATAATAATAATAATAATAATAATAATAATCTTTGAAGTCATTGAGTTCAGTGTTTACACATATTGCATGATTTGAACAATTCTGAATGTAGTTCCTCTTTACAACCCAGATGACCCTCTGTAGGGTCATAAAAAGTCAAGTAACAAGATCAATCATTGCTGTCATTTCAAAGGACTCAGGTACTCACCAGCCTTCAGCATATACAGTAGACATCTGTAATGCTTTCTTTGCCAATCTCTTTCTCTCTGGTTTGATCGGCTGATACAGATCTGTATTGTGTAGTTTGAAGTATAACAGGCATTTTAGTGGGACATTTAAGCACTTCCAACCCAAGCTAGAGGGTGCTTATATCGACTACAGACAGAGAGATGACACACCACTGTAAATAAACACGCGCACATACATAGAAACAGGACAAAATATTGTACATGTTCCACTGAGAAGTGACCAGAACTCAGGACACACACACAAACCACTGACCTATTATTCATGCTAAACACATCCATCACACACACACAGCTGATTTGATAGGCTGGCAAATACATCAAATATGATCCTGTCTCTTAAATATACTGAGTCTGTCTGTCTGTCTGTCTGTCTCTCTGTCTGTGTGTGTGTGTGTGTTCCTGGTAAACCCCAAGTTATGGGGACAAAATGTCCACCAGAGAACCAGAGAGAGCGTGAAGGTTTTGCAGGGTGACTTTGTTCCTTGATGTGAAGGAACATTGTTCAATGAAGTGAGCTGGTGAAGGGCTGTCTTTGGGTAACTGAAGACCGGACATCAGGTGTGTCAAATTTAATTCCTGGAGGGCCACTGTCCTGCAGAGTTTATCTCCTACCCTAATTAAACACACCTGAACCAGCTAATCAAGGTCTTCAGGATTACTGGAAACGTCCAGGCCGGTGTTGAAGCTACACTCTGTAGGACAGCGAGCTGGTCCTGAGCAGGAGCTAGTTGCTTAGGACCAGCGTGTGTGTGTGTGTGTGTGTGCGCGCGCCATCAGCTCATCAGATCCAGTCCTGGTGTGTGGCGGCTATTTTTCGCCTGATCGCTCCTCACATATACATTTCGGTGCTTGGTAGATACACACACTCACACACACACACACACACACACACACACACACACACACACATACATATCAAACTGAGGAGGTTGATGAGAAGATGCTGTTTGATAGAAGGACAGAGCACAGGATGAAGTCTGGACTTCACTTAAAGTGTCACAGTTTCTATACATACACTATGCAAAATGTACGGCAAAATGTGAGTTTCTTTTACCAGTAACATGTTTTTACTGAACAGAGATTGTTCTCTTGTCAACTCGTCTGATAAATCCTTAGCCTGGACTGATTAACCTCAATTTAACTTGACATAAATTAAAATGAGGCTATAAGGGATGGATGTACAGTTTGTACGGTTGGCTTTCGAACGATCAGATGGCGAAAAAACTAACTAACTAACTAAATAAATAAATCTCTATATGTGCTTTGAGGGCTTGAGGCAATACAGCGTATTTAACGAATCATTCTTCTATCAGCCTCATTTTCAAGTTCAATATCACGTCTATGACAAAACCTTGACTTAACATGAACATTTATACTAATAGCACTAATAAAAACATGCAGCCTTTAAAGTCAAGCAATTGGTGTGTTTCACAGTGTGTCACTCACATTTGATGATACTGTATTAACAGAAATTAATTTTAGTGCACTAATGAATAACAATGTATAACATAATTTTGGGGTTTTCTGTGGTTGCCAGGTATTTCTGTTGTTGCTGAAGTGTTTAGTGTGTCACTGTGCAATTTATATGGTGTTCTGGGTGGTTTTTGTAATTGTGACTTTTTATCTCTCAATTATGACTTTTATTTCTCAGAATTGTGAAATATATACTCAATTAATTCATATATTGCTGGATTGGCATGACATACTTTGATACATATTGCCAAAACATTGTACATAGTGTAGGGTATCAGACCGAATCAGACAATTTAAGATTCGATCAAGAAAATGGGTGAAACACGAGGAGCGGAATTCCACAGAAAGGCCCAAGACACAGGATGTTCGTAAATCAGATCCTGGCGCCACAAGCCTGAACCAACTAGCAGCTTTGAGTAGCTCACAGCATTTAAACAAAAGAACACTTATTGACAATTCCAAGGAGAGTGTCAATTTTGGGGGCAAGTAATCAAGATTAAATGGTCAAAGAGATGCACAGCATGACCATCACATGTGAACCAGTGAAAGTAATCACGGTCACAAGCTCTTCGGATTTACTTTTCCCCCCACCTCGACGACAAAGAACAGACTGAGATTCCTTACAGAACTTTTAACCTCTGGTCTTCACAGAACATGTCCTCGTCCACAGAATGGCACAGAAACTGCCTTTCCATGCACCTAAATGACACTAAAAGGACTTGTGAGCAACAAATAATTTTTATGCATAACTCCATATCATGTATGTAACCCACACACTAGACTATCACGTTTTAATCATTTATTGTGTATATATTTTTAATAACTATTGAATAGTTTATAGGATTATATTCATGTTGGGTATGTATGTGTTTGAATCTTCTTGATTGAAACGTTTCTTCCAATCAATTCTTTGTCAAATGTATCATATTCTTGTTATAGAAATCATGTCCAAAATTATACTCTGCAAGAGCGGGAAAACTCGGACCATGTGACTGATGAGATAACATTTGATTTATGAATTGGGAGGAGAAATATAGCAACACCCCGAGCTAAGACAGTGTCTAATTGGTCGAAACAGCATTTGGGATGTGTCCAAAAGCCCAGTTTAAATACTCAGGACACCATCAAACCATCCCTTCCCTTTTTTTTAGTCATGCCTTTTCCCCTTCTCTCTTTTTAGTCATAGCTTTGAGCTATGCTTTTTAGTCATGCTTTTTTAGCTTTTTGAGCGTGCTCTGGCTTACAAGCCAGCTCCTCCAAAACCATGAGGAGAAACGGCACCTAGTCTCGTCAAACTTTACTTCTATTTCTTTACTTTAGTTTATTTTCTTTTCCGTTGAGAGTTTCGTGTTCCGAGTTAAGTTTTGCCTAACGCCGTGTCTCAGAGTCCGACCTCGAGTGCCGTCTAAAACTTCAACTTCAACCACAACTCCGCGTCGTCAGCCAACGCCCAACCACTGGATTCCCAAGACTGAACTTCCAGCCAATCAGCATCCGCGGGAAACCCCCTTTTCTGCAAGGACACACCAAAGGGAACCCGGACACAGGCAACGCAAGTAACTCCAGATCCTAGCTGAACTGGTGCATTTAATATAAATTTTAACCTCATTGAAGAATTCAATGCGAGGGTTAATTAAGTGATTGATGGTTGCTTAGGTCTATGCAATTGCACATATTGCTGTAAACTTGGGATTTCACATTTTCATTCTCTTAAACTAATTATTTCCTCACTTTCTCTCTTTCTGCAATTTGTGTGAATGCGTGTGTTCATGTGTTAGATTAGTTTATATGTCTTAGATTTATCCAATAAAGCCTTATTTATATTGAAAGAGAAGTATCTTGTGCTTACAAGTTAATGTCTTAAACTGTCGATCTTGTTAATTCCCAAGACTGAACTTCCAGCCAATCAGCATCCGCGGGAAACCCCCTTTTCTGCAAGGACACACCAAAGGGAACCCGGACACAGGCAACGCAAGTAACTCCAGATCCTAGCTGAACTGGTGCATTTAATATAAATTTTAACCTCATTGAAGAATTCAATGCGAGGGTTAATTAAGTGATTGATGGTTGCTTAGATCTATGCAATTGCACATATTGCTGTAAACTTGGGATTTCACATTTTCATTCTCTTAAACTAATTATTTCCTCACTTTCTCTCTTTCTGCAATTTGTGTGAATGCGTGTGTTCATGTGTTAGATTAGTTTATATGTCTTAGATTTATCCAATAAAGCCTTATTTATATTGAAAGAGAAGTATCTTGTGCTTACAAGTTAATGTCTTAAACTGTCGATCTTGTTACTGTGCTAATTAATAGTGTTTTCACTATATTTTGGATATTAATATACATTGCAGAATTGATGTTATACGGCTCGTTCAATGAATCGCTGGCTGTCTCAGGGGTCAGCCGTAAGCTAATTAATAGTGTTTTCACTATATTTTGGATATAAATATCCATTGCAGAATTGATGTTATACGGCCCATTCAATGAATCGCTGGCCATCTCAGTGATCAGCCGTAAAACAGTGATTCTGTCCAAATTCCCTTTAAAATCTTAAAATCTTAAATGTAAGCTAAATTGACCTGTTTCTCTTACAATAGCAAAATAAAAACAAACAAAAAAATACATATATATATATATATATATATATATATATATATTAGAGAGTAGAGCTGTATAAATGCCGGTCCTATAGTTCACCAAAATCCAATCACTTGGAGATTTCTGTCATTTTCACTGCTCTCTTTACTACTTCAATGAAAAAAAGACTGTTAGCCGCCATCGTCCCAATGTTTTGAAACTGGGATATGTGGGTAACACTTTTTTTAGGGTCTCTTAACTAGTTGCTTATTAGCATGCATATTAATAGAATATTAGCCATTTATTAGTACTAATTAAGCACATATTGATGCCTTATTCTACATGACCTTATTCTACATCCCTAATCCTACCCAATACCTAAACTTAACAACTACCTTACTAACTATTAATAAGCAGCAAATTAGGAATTTATTGAGGGAAAAGTCCTGGTTAATAGTGAATAAGCGTTCCCTATTCTAAAGTGTTACCATATAAACATTAATGGTACAACTAAATGCAGATGTGTTCACTCATTACCTCTTAGTTTGTGGCATTTATTAACATGATGTTCTACTTAAGAGGAAGTAGGTCATTCACCAAGTAAAATTCCTAATTTGTCATTTTCATGGAGTGACTGGAACTCAAGAATAATCTGCTGTATTTGAATGTACAGTGAGTCTCTTAAGGATGTGTATTTGTCACAGTGGAGGAGGAAGTGTTCCTCCGTCTCAACTGATCCTGATCTGCATTCATTACAGATTCACTCTTCTATAGGTCATCCTCTTTCTATGGCCTGCTGGTGTTCAGTAATGGTGCTTTTCCACTGCGTGGTATGACTCAGCTCGGCATGGCTCAGTACGGCACGGCACGGCACGGCTCGGTTTGCATTTCCACTGCAGTTTAGTATCGCTTTAGAGTGGGCGGGATTATTCACATGTCGTTATAGTTGCGCCACCTCTACTGCCGCGACTCCTAAAAAACGTTTTCATTCCGCGCTGCGTTCATCAAGCTGTCGCTGGATCCACTCCTCTGCTATCAACGAGAGGAACGTCTGTACTTCCTCGACAGTCTGTGTGTTATATTCCTGACTGAGACGAGATAGTCAGCCAGACTGTACTCTCTGTTTAGTTTTGAATAACATTGGAGACAACTTTGGTCTTTGGTTTGTTCTCTCCAATGCTGTGTCGCTTTCTCTTTATTCATAATTTCTTTCATTCTTCCAGGTATTTCAGGGTCGGTGATATTGAAAGCTGTGTTAGTCAGATCTGACACCATTACACAAATATTACTTTTTTGAACACTCATTTTGTGTGTGTGTGTGTTTAGAGCTTTAAAATGAAGAAAATCTCCAGAACTAGAGTTTAAGTGAATGAAGAACTATTTTTTTTAATAATTAGATTTAGGGGAAGACGGCCTAATTCTGCTCTACATGCATTATGAATGTATTGGAGGTGAATTTCTGTGGACATGAAGGATGCTTCTGCAGAACTCTACATGTAGACCTGTTTGTGCCAATCCTCATTGGGCCCCAGATCTCACTTCCATATTGCAAGTAACAAAGGCAGAATTGTGAGATATAAACTCTTGGAAAATCATGTAAATGAATAAAATTTTAAAACTTCATTAACATTTGTATAATGACTATAGATTTTTCTAGTTATGCAGAAATATTTTAATGCAGAAATAGAGAATTAATTGCTACACAATAAGTACACTCTTAAGAAAAAAAGCAGAACCCTTTTTAGTGCTAAATAGAATCTTACATAATATATATATATATATAATCTTTATAAGGGTTCCATATAGAACCATGCTTTGAAAATGCTATATAGGCCCTTGTTGGAGTTATAAATAACATTTTGTATGATAGCTTTTTTCATCAATATTAGTATTTTAATATCATTAATATTAGTATCATTTGTATATATTGTATTTTTTTAATATTGTTTTTTACCGCTCTATCTGCCTGGTCTTATAATATCTTGAAGTGTCTATTAGGGTTTTACATAAAATAAACAACAACAACAACGTGTCAGTTAGGTTCTTATTTTTTAATGACGTGAAATTGTAGCAAAAATGACAGTGTTCTAACAACAGTTATTAGCAGAATACATTAATGAACGACAATGGACATTGAACGTAAATAAATGCTTAAAGAAATAAAACAAAATAGAACATAAAATAGTGTATTGAAGACCAAGTTCCAGTGAAATATATTCACAATCCTCTATGATGCCTCTAAGTTAATCATATCTGTATTTTGGTGTGATTGAATGGCAGTTTCTCTCTGCAGATGACGAGGTTGTAAGATGTGACAGCATCTGAAATGCACAAATGAGTTTAGATATACAGTTTGTCTCCTTTCATTTGTTTATGTGAAAACAATTGTTTTTGAAGGGCAAAAGTAGTATGTGAACACTTCACAATGTTAAAAGGAAAACAGTAACATAAAGTCAAGGGATAGTTGGGTATGTTTATGCATAAACCCTAGTTATAAAAAATATCTAACAAAAGTGACCAAAAATGCTATATATTTGTTACTTAGTTAAGAAGAGGAGAGTATCCTTAACTGAACAGAGCTGGTCACACTTGCATGTTCTCTTAAACTAAAAAGAGAAAAGACATAGGAAACCAATTAGCATTTGAAAGTTATAATTTATAGACATTTAAAAAAATAAATTATTTACCTGTTGAGAGTGTGTTGACAGTCTGTGTAGTTGGATGGCTGAACTCCAGAAAATCAGTAATGAGGCATCTTGGAGTGCAGCCTCGGTTAGGGTTTTACATTAAAACAACAATAACCACAACAGCAGCATGTTGTGTGAATTATGTTTTTTTTATTGACATGCAAAATCGTCAGTACTCTTAACAACAGTTATTAGCTGAATACATCAATGAATGACAATTGACATTGAACATTAATAAATACATGAAGTAAAACAAAAGAAGAACAAAAAATAGATGTGATGAAGACCAACTTTCAGTGAAACAATTACAATCCGATCAATATGATGCCTTAAAGTCCATCATTTTGGTATGATTAAGTAGCGATTTGTCTCTGCAGATGATGAGATTGTGGGATGTGATACATCTGAAATACACAACTGAGTTTAGATTTACAGTGTATCCATGTGTTTGTGTAAAATCAATTATGTGTATGAAGGCCAAAAGCAAAAATGGACAGTATGTGAGCCCTTCACAATCTTAAAAGAAAAAAGTGATATAAAGGGATAGTTTTAATATTTTTTTTGTGACTGGGTATGATTATACATAAATAATATTAAGTAATAATTAAAAAATCTAACAACATGAATTATAAATTGATTGTCTATTTTACTTAGTGGAGAAGAGGAGATAAGTTTCCACAGCTTAGCAGAACTGCACACACTTGTGTGAACAAAAACTAAAAAAAAGAAGATAAGAACATGTTTGTTTGAAAGCCAGTTACACTTTTAAAGTTAAATTTGTATTTAAATTTTAAGAATGAATTCATTTACCTGTTGAGAGTGTGTTGACAGTCTGCAAAATCATACTATTTTCTTTTAAGGTAAGTGGTTGCAATCAATTTGTTTTAGCTACATTTAAATACATTTAGTTGACTAACTTTCAGCAAAATGTGTTTATTTAAATGTAGCTAAAATAAATTGATTGCAACCACTTACCTTAAAAAATTGTAGTAAATTCAATTAATATGTCTTTCAGCGTAGTTAGATCACTGTGTATTAGTAGTAGTAAAATTATTATTATTAAACCTTATCCTTTCCCAGTAAATCATGAATGACTGGAAGAGCCTTGGAGTTTTTGAATATTATTAGGGGGTCTTGCAGTCAAAAAGGTTAAGAAAGTTGAGAACCCCTGATATTATGATCTCAAGATAAGACTTGGGTTCTTCCTTGAGTGCAAGTCTACAGGATTTTTTCCACCCAGTTTAATGTCCACCAGATGAAAAGCGTCTTATCACTTAGAAAAGTAATAGCACACTATCTTCAGTAAATCTCTTCGGTTTAATTCACGTCTGTAGCACACACGGTGCTGGATGTGTCATGCGCTCAAGTTAAATAGTGAAGGTTATGGGTTTTGAAAAGCCTTTGCAAAACAACTTGTTTTTATAATTTTACAAAGATTTCCACTTTCAAAGCTGTCCCACACTGAGGTAATTGAGTTTATTCTCTTACACATGGCATTACTTTGCATATGAAAACAAAACACATTAGCATTATCAGAAGCACTGATGAGAGCAGAAGGTCTGAACGAGTGGCTATTAGCTTATTAGCCCTTTTGTGTGAAAATCATTTCCTTTGAAGCGATCATGGCCTTGTACACGTTGCTGTGTAATGCGGTTGTTGCAGTGCTGTGCTAGCTTTACAGCTAAAACATAGCACTGTTCTTTATGACTACACAAAAGCCTTCACAAGCTCCCTCCCACAGGCCACTGTTTCTGTTGGTGTTTAAGACAGTTGTAAGCAAAGCACTTTATTGATTTGTCATTTAGAAACCCTTCACCTGCTTTCATTTGTCTCATGAGTAACACAGAGAGAGAACCAATTATAGCAGCCCCCTCTCAGTGGAGATAGAGGAGCTGAGAAAAAAATCTGAAAATCTATCTACACTAACAATTCACCAAAATTGTATCAATCAATCAATCAGTCAGTCTGTCTGTCTGTCTATCTGCCTGCCTGCCTGTCCATCTTCTGTCTTTCTGCATGTCTTGTTATCTATCTATCTATCTATCTATCTATCTATCTATCTATCTATCTATCTATCTATCTCCCCCCCCCCTTCACAAGCTCCCTCCCACAGGCCACTGTTTCTGTTGGTGTTTAAGACAGTTGTAAGCAAACAAAATTGTATCTATCAATCAATCAATCAGTCAGTCAGTCAGTCTGTCTGTCTGTCTATCTGCCTGCCTGCCTGCCTGTCCATCTTCTGTCTTTCTGCATGTCTTGTTAACTATCTATCTATCTATCTATCTATCTATCTATCTATCTATCTATCTATCTATCTATCTGTCTGTCTGTCTGTCTGTCTGTCTGTCTGTCCGTCTATCTATCTATCTATCTATCTATCTATCTATCTATCTATCTATCTATCTATCTATCTATCTATCTGTCTATCTAT
>NW_015507045.1:88016-109262 GCF_001515645.1 Sinocyclocheilus grahami
TAGAGTACTTAACCCCCCCCCCCCCCCCTTCACAAGCTCCCTCCCACAGGCCACTGTTTCTGTTAGTGTTTAAGACAGTTGTAAGCAAACAAAATTGTATCTATCAATCAATCAATCAATCAGTCAATCAATCAGTCAGTCAGTCAGTCAGTCTGTCTGTCTGTCTATCTGCCTGCCTGCCTGTCCATCTTCTGTCTTTCTGCATGTCTTGTTAACTATCTATCTATCTATCTATCTATCTATCTATCTATCTATCTATCTATCTATCTATCTATCTATCTATCTGTCTGTCTGTCTGTCTGTCTGTCTATCTATCTATCTATCTATCTATCTTTCTTTCTTTCTTTCTAGGCCTGATATACTTTGAAAACTTGAGCAGTTTGAAAAGTTTCGGAAAGATAATGTCATTAAAACAACTCCATCTTTGTGCTTGGTACAATAAGTTGTTGCCATGCAGTTGCTATGGTACTGATTGCTAGAGTGTTTGGGGTAGATCTTATGGCACAGAGAGAGACAGATGAACATATAATTAGATATAGTTATACCGTTGGATAGATAATTTTACACACAGTCAGACAGGTGAGAAGCCTTATAAGAGAGATGAAGGTTTAATAGATGGTTATAAACATGGAAAGTGAGGCAGACAGATGCCTACATATGTTTACTCTGATGTCATGGGAATCAAGATACAATGCATTGCCCCCCCCCCCCAGTTCTAGTTCCTTTAAAGATCACACACACCTGTACATATGCGTATACGCCACTGGGTGAGTTGAGTATTGGTGGGCGTTATCTGAGACGGCCTTAAAGGAAGAGAGAACAGAATAAATCAATAAACAACACAAATACACACTTATCTCCCAGCACCACCTCCAGCCCACAAACACACCCACACACTGCCAATGTGGGTGCTTGCAGCCTTTATTTCTGCACAAATTGTGTTGATATATGTGTTCACTAGCAAGGCTTAGCTTTTTAAATACCCCAGACAGCTTGGCCAAGACTGGACACAAACACAAGCATATAGTCATGACTGGTAACTAATGTGATAGACACACAGGTGCTCTGTCTCTTGCCGTGCGGTTTGATGTCTGATTCAGTTGACAGGAGGTTGTAATTAATTGCCCACGTACTCTCTGCTCAGCCATGATTGGCCATTTTCCTAAAATGGTACAAGAGCCGCCGCCCACAAGTGCACTCGGCTGTCACCGTGGTTACTTGTCCTCCATGCCTTGTCAGCTACCTCTCACCTGAGATAAAACTAATTACAGTTACACACACACATCGATGCCCAGAGTGAGAAAGGCTCAAGACACCTGTCAAGGCCTTTCTCACTTTCTTTTTCTTTTGTGGTTTTTACCATTTCTCTCCTTCTGTCACTTTTCCTTGTTCAATTTGTTATTCAGTGAGGACAACAAATAAGAGACAGCCATCGCCCCCTTCCCTCCTCCTATTTTAGAGTCTCGCCTTGTCTCTTTTCTTTCTCTGATGTGTTTTGACAGTGAGGGACGCAACACAGATATGTATTGTCAGAACAAACTCAAGAAAACAGTATGCTAGTTAAAGTCAATGTGAAACTTTGACACAAGCCATTTGCTTCCATAACGTAAATAATTTTTTTATTAAAAAAGGCATGAATTATGTGCACTCATGAAGTATGTTCGCAAAAAAACCAAGAACAAGTATTATGAATATAAGTAGTTTGAATTATGATTTCATGTTGACCTGCGCCAACATGAGTCAAAAACAAAATAGAACCCATAAAAATGAGTATTGCTGCCAATACTGAGTGTTGCTACAATAGTTAGCGGCGCGACAAGTCAAGTAGCTGACAGTAAACTGATGTCTATTTGTTATTTACCATATTTTCCGGAAAATAGGTTTCACCGAATCAGATTGCATTGTTGAGAATGAATGAATAAATTACAGTTAAGTTATGTTGTTGTATAAGTCACAATTTTTAGTGCTTTCAGAAATTATGTAAAATAATGGTAAATAAAACAAACTGTTTACAAGCGTTACAAACATGTACTTTCCCTCATAAATGGCAAGCCTGAGCAAATGTATTTAAATCAAAATGGGAATTGATTGTTTGATTATATAATTGCATTATATAAGTCACTTTGGAACGTAAGTTGCAGCATGTTAAGATGATTACAATTTTGCTTATTTATAGACTGTTTCAACGGCAACAACATAAACAAACATAACTGCGCATGCACACTTTTGTGGCCCAAACTTAACTTCTGGTAGGCTTCCGCAAAGAATCAATAACAACAGAGTCCCTCTAGAGTGGATTATTTCTGATAACAAGCAAAATATGTAAGTGAATTACATTAGCTTGCAAGTTAAAACTATGTCTTGCCTGGCTGCCAAGCCTCTCTATGCACTCTCTTCGCACCTCTCTTCGGTGATCCAGAAATAGAGCTGTTTCCCCGGTAATGGCTGTACACAAAGCAGCGTTGCGCTCACAAACGCTGCTTTATCAGTCAAGATGAAATTAAAATGACAATTTTCTGAAGACAGTCAGAGATACAGTGATATAAAAACACCCACGCCACGTTTTGATTTTGAAACGTGCAGTGCTCATGTTTATTCAACGAAGTCAAAGCCTTTTGGAAAATATATTTGTGATGGTCAGGTTTGATATTTTGGCGGGGTGCCACAAATAAATCAATGTATGGGAAACACTGGCTTGCATCCCACAGCACAACAACCTGATCACAACTTCAGTCTACTCATCCCCTCAACTTTAACTGCGTTTGTAGTTGGCGCCATATTACTAGACACTAACGTTAGCCAGACCGATAAACAAATACAGACCGGAAGTTAACATACACTCTAAAACATCCTGGGTTGTTTTAACCCAACTTTGGGTTAAATATGGACTAACCCAACTTTTGGGTTAAAAGTGTAATTGAAAAATTTAACCCATCAGTTGGGTTAGTCCATATTTGACCCAAAGTTGGGTTAAAACAACCCAGCATTTTTTAGAGTGTAGGGCCAGGCATGTGCGTCCGATGAAACTGTCTATATGAAGTTCCAAACGTAGGTTCGGGAGGCAATTCTTCCACCATGCCTCCGCCTCCCCTTCTCCTCTATTTCCTTCATTTTCCCATGACAAAATACAAACGGGGGGGGGTTCTAACTCTGAGCTCAATGGATTTGGAATGTTCGCTTTGACATATCATAACGCTGTTGCAGCGTGATGTGAATTGACAACGTTCAAATCCAGTGTAGACACTAAGATCTAAAACATACTCTACGCAAACATGTCGATGCAAATTCTTTTAGTTATACTAGCTTGATTTTACATAGTTTACAATGCAGTTTGAAATGTTTCAGAATGCAACTTGAAAGTAATCTTTGTTATTTAGTAAAAATTACCTTCTATTTAAATGTTCTTTTATTGCCAGTTTTTCCTTTCAGGTCAATTATTGTCTTGGCAGAACAGCAGTTTGCAGAGAAACTTGCTAAACAAGTTAGCTAAACTGTTGACATTTATAGGTAGCTACATGAATAATAAAACATTGGTTTAATGTCATTTGAAGGTACCTTTATCAGTCCCTACTGGAGTTTGTTACTGGCAAATAAAATTGACAACAGGACAGTGTCTGAGCATTATAGTGTGTGTTAGCTTAATATCATAGATCATGTTTCTAGCCTGACACAGACAAACACATGCTAGGTTTGCTTTGGTTCTCAAGCTATGGAGTTTTAAAACATGTTAAACGAACATTAAAAATATTTTCTGCCTCTAAATACATTTTCAAAGATTATGGGGAAAATGAAAAGGAAATTGAGTTAGTGTGAAGTCATAGATGGTGATGCTAGCTTTAAAAAGAGTAATTGAGCGTTTGGTGTGCCTTTAAAGAATAAAGGTTTCTCTGTCTGCTCTATTAGTCATTTAAAATTCATTAACATTCTGATGCCCTCCTTCAGGGGACAAATGTGCAGAGACGGAACGGAAGAGCAGAGAAATAAAGCAAGGAAGAAAGTGGAGCAGACAGCAGAGTATATTTGTTGGTCTTAATGTGGGTCAAAATGCCTTCAAAGTGTGTGTGTGTGAGAGAGAGATCTGTGCAGTTGCATTTTAAATCTCAGGATGTGTGTGAAGAATGGATGTTTTGGTGTGAAATAGACTGTGATCTTACAGACAGGGGTGAGTGTAGTTTGCTGTCAGCAGCTGACAGGCTTTTTTGGGTTATGTGTGAATGCACACACTCATGCCGATGGTCTACACTGAAAGCAGCTACAATGTATAGTATCGTGCCGCAACATTTTAATAGTCGCTGTCAGTGAGTTGCCAAAGTGTCCGAAGCGATTAATTTCCACGAGAGTTGGCATTAGCGAAATGCAGCCATTAGCAACGTGATGCAAGTGTGTCCAGCTACACAACACAATTGAGAAAATGCAACTTTTGCAATGATGCCATTTTTTAGCATTAATAAAAATGCTTTTATTGTTAAAATGTTATTAATGTTGTTTTTAACAGCAGCAGATGAACCTCACAACACATGCTATCATGAAAGTATATAAAGTGGTTTCAGTTTTTCCTTCATTTAATTTTGTAAATTTATAATACAGTTCCCTTTCAGTCGGTCACTCTTGACGTCACGTCGGGTGACCGACGAAATTGGGATCTCACTTAGAGGGACCAATCTACTTCGAGTGTAAACTAAACGAGCCAATGCACATTGGCATGCGATTATTGCATCCAGCTGCTGCTGATCACAGCGTGAGTATAAGTAGGCAGCAGATGCAGCGCATATTCAGCTTTTCGCTTCGGAGCCGAGCGATCACATCGTTCTGCTCCTGACTACTCTACTGAGAGAAGAAGACTGAACGAGTTCAGCGCGCTCTTGGAGAGCTCTTCGTGTTGGACGGCGCTTCAGCGGTGGTGGTTTCCCGTGTCAAGTGGGTTGCACACATCAGGCTGCACTACCCCCTGTTTGTGTTGCAGATGATCATCTCCCCTGTGTGCCTCAGCATGCTAAAAGAGTTTTTTCTCCTAAAAGAGCAATTTTGGGTGCGTCTTTTTAAAGACGACTGTAACGAATCAACTCATGGGAAATATGAATAATTAACCATAACTAGTTATAATTAATTATTCATATTTTAGATCCGCTGTAGATATTTACTTGACCTCTCAGGGTCAACTGTCTGTCAATTCTAAGAACGTTAATTTCCTGGTTAATGGAAATAACTTCTTACTGTACAATTCTACAAAAAGTTTGTAGTGTAAATCTTCCATAATAAGTGACTCCGGTTATAAACAAACAATGAACACGTCAAGTGTGATACAAGTAAGGTTTTATTAACTACATAAACACTTAAACTAGTCCAACAGACTACATAAACACATAAACTGGTCTAACATACACATATACACGTAAACTGGTCTAACATACACATCCACACACACACACACACACACACATACAGTTGGTATAGGAAAGGGTTAAAGTTTAACTCAGTACAGAAAGAGGCATAAAGAATGAATTTTATGGAACCATTTGCATATTCAGCAGATCTAAACCTGAGGGATACGTCAGATTCTTAGTTCAAACACACCTTTGTAAAAAGGTGCAAATGATACCTAATGTATCAATTAATAAGACTAAGCGGAAGCTGTTGATAAATCATGTGTTGTTCATAAATACATTGTATGTAGATTTCAAGCACAAATTTGTGAATGAGACCCAACCTGTGTAGTAGGTACTACATTTGGTTTGGAATTTGCTTCGTGACCATTAAAAAAGTGTATAGTGTGAATGTGTGTAGTATGAAAGAAATGTAGTAGTATGTGCTACATCCGCTATGTTGTCTCTGTCATGTGACATACGGCGTCAGTTGAATTGCTTCACTACCTTTCACAAATCCTCTCCCGTGGCCTCATGGGATGATAAAGTGTCTATTAGATGCACGCTTCAGAATCGCTCCGGAAGTGGTTAGTCGTCTACTGTTATATGAATACTTTGAATTTGGACATACTGCTTGGCTCACACATTGTTTTTCGCCTCCTATATATCATGGAATTAGGCATATTTGGATGCAGGGCAATTTTTCTTCTTCTTAACGATCTCTTTAACAATGCACTTCACTCAATCCATAGTCTGAGTATCAAAATATATGTTCTACTTTTTTCATCTTTCTGTCTGATTGTTTCCACTAACTTTCCTCAATCTTTCTGTTTTCTTTGTTTCGTGCCACTTTTTTCTCACTATCAGTCTTTCTCCTTGTTTCATTCAGGTCCTCTCAGGAACTCTTGGATTAGTAGCTAAAGCTAATGAAATGTAATTACTGGGTTAGTCGATAAGAATTGATCCTACGTGTATGTGTATGTGTGTCTCAGCCTTGTTTTGTGCTGGCTGTCCGCTGAGATGCCTGATAACATTGACCTGGCGGCTGAGGTCTCAGGTAGGCCTGTCTGACTCTTATCAAATCAGTCAGATTGCACACACAAACTTGCCAGCACACACACACACATACAAAAAGAACTCCATCAAGGCTACTGATAGCGTGATAAATTTTCCTGTATATCTTTGTGTGGGTCAGTGCCGGCTCATATACTGTATTTTAATGGTTATGTATCACTTCATGGTTCAGGGAAATATTGCTTTGTGTCCTGCTGAAAATTTCAAATGAAGTTTGTGAGTTTTGCTTTTAATCCCTTCTGTTCCAGCCAATGCCTCCATGTGACTCTTGTCTTAGAAAACTTGGCTTGTGTCTGCTTGTTTTTGACAGATTCTATTCAACAGTTCTCACATTGTTCAATATGCCAGTCTGTTCCAAAAAATCTTGAATGCACTGCTTTTGCGTCTTCCTCTCCATTACTCTTCATTCTTGGCTCGGATCTGGGTTTGTGTGATTACTATTATGGACTTCAAACCCATAAATATTAAACTGCATGAATCAGGTGACTAAAAAAAATTAAGATTGCATTCTGTAATTATTAAAAGGATCGATTGATTAAAACTCAAAAATTGCAATTGATCGTATTGATAATTTGTGAGGAAAATTATTAGACAGTTGCCACCAACTGCAATTTATAGTCTCATGTACTAATTGATGCTCCACCCACTTTTAACTGCCCTGCCTATTCACCACCCACTCACCAGTGCTCCAGTGCACTTATGCTTTGCTCCGCCTTCTTACCAGTGTTCTCACCCATCCATTGGCCCTGTGCTTTTTTGCCTCACCAGTATCTCGCCCTTTCATCATTGCTCCTCCCACTCGCCAGTGCTGTGCTCCGCCCTCTCCCACCTACTTCTCTACTACATAGTAGGTGAAAAACAGTATGTTCAATGAGTAAAATGTAGTAGGAGGAATTTTCATAAAACAGTAGGAGGAAAGTACCTGGATGACCTAACACATCAGCAGAGATTCCAAAGTGTGCATTTAATGGACACTTTACCATCACATGAGGCCAGGGGAGTGGAGTTGTCAATTAAAATGATGCAACGCAACTGATGCCATAAGTCACATGACAATGACAGTGTGGAAGATGGAGTATGTCCACATTTAATTCACACTAAACACAATAATACTCTATAAAACGTATGTTTTTAATGGTCATGAAGTTTGTTGCTCATCAAATGCAGTACTCACTCTCTCACCACTGTCCTGCTTCTTATTTTGTGATCCTTTTCTAGTTTCTGTTACACTGTATGCCATGGCATAATTAATGTTTTCTTGTTGGTACTGGCTTGCTAAATACACTCTCAAAGATCTTACTGAAACCAGATTTGAGTATCATTTGGTCTTTGCAAGTCAATTTTCACAATCAATCTGGTTGTAAGAGCCATACAAAGAAAATTAAAAACATTCTCTTTTTAAAAGCCTTTAGTTTGACATCTCACCATGAAACATCTCTGTCCATCCATTTACTCTCTGACCACCTGACCATAATTCTCAGAGCTCTGCTCAAATGCCATCTCGCTGCTGCGTTCTAGTTTTCTACAAAATGTTATCTCCCTCGAGAAATCGCAGTAAATTTCTGCCCTTCTGCATCAACCTCTTTTGCTCCCTTATATTTTATTTTTAGTACAAACTGACCTCACCTCTCCTTTTTTGTCTCAATTTATTCTGTAGACTGTGCTGATTCATCTTACTCTGAAGAATTAAAACCCTGGTTCCTCTCAATACCTAAAGTCCAATACCTTATGAGTGGTTTGTGCCGACTGGTGGGTCGTGACCCAAGACTGCATATAAAGCAAAATTCAAAAATAAGTAAATAAATGTTAGAAAACACTCTCTGTTTTGAGAATGCCTCCCCCCTCCTTTCTCACTCTTTCTCTCTCCTTCTCTGAATCACCCCTCCTCTATCTGTTCTCTCTCTCTCTTGTATGGTGTTTGAATGTCTCTTACTCAATATTCAAGGTAAAGGAGTTTGTGCTGATTTATAAGGGGGGTTCAGCCTCCGTCGCCAGGAAGTCTATTCCTTATATGGATATGTTTTTCTGTATATGTGGCGATTTTATATAAAACACATGTTCTTGGGAAAAACATCCTGTATGGGTATGTCCCCCTATCCTCATTGGTTAAGAGGGTAAAAACTCCCCTCGACATGCCTATATAAGATCTGTATTTCTGTGAATAAATTGAAGTATTGAGAATACATGGACTGTGTGTTTTCTTACTTCCCGGCCGTATTTATACACTTGGAGAGACTGAGAAGATTTCACGGTGGCAAAGAGATATCGAGGGACCAAATTGTTATTTATTAACATTAAACATGTACATATAAAATGTTGTTGTTAAAACGTTGACACACTAAGCAAAATTAAGCCACATACTGTACTTAATCTATTGACTAAGATGAGGCTGACTCTCTTTTATGATTTGTGTTCATTGCATCTCTATTATCCTTTGGTAATTCTGAAATTGTATTCTCAAGTTACACAATGGGACCAAGTTGTTACTTAGTATACTCAGGCCTCCTTCTCAGAGCAGACACTCATGACAGTTGGAAGACAGTCCCCATTGATGAACTGCTCCAGGCCCTTTCTATCTGAGGGTAACGCTGTTCCTGTACAGACAGTAATGGAGCAATTCGGGAAGCTGTGTGACACACCTGTAGAAGTTGGAGAGGATAGGGGCTTGGAGACCAGCTTAGACTCGCCTTAGGAAGAAGTTAATAAGGAGAAGTTCAGTGCCGATGAGAGGTTGTCACTGTCACTGAATATATACTCGATGAGTATGAAGTTGTGTGTCGTTTCCTGTTCGCAAGCAGATCATCTAGACAATTGCATAGCCGTCCACCAAAATAGAGAGCAGTTGAGTGGGGGAGGTCTTACCTAGGTGGAAGGTTCAGATTTAGTTAATGAGTAGACATGTCAAGGGAGCCAACATGCCAGAGAGGAAAGTTGAGATCTTTTCTGTGATTGGTGAGGCGGAAACTTCCAAGACTCTTTAACAAGAACTCTGCAGACCAAATTGTCAGCATGGGTTTGCATGAAATCTACCATCTTTCCATGCAATTCTATGATTCATTACCTGTAATGACCATTTGGCTAGATAGCGTCACAATAATAATCTGCATATTTTTCCCTTTTACTAAAGTGAAAGTGACATGACGTGTAGCCAAGTATGGTGTCCTGTACTCTGAATTTGTGCTCTACATTTAACCCATCCAAGTGCATACACACACAGCAGTGAGTAGCGAACCCACACACACACACACATACACCGTGAACACACACCCGGATCAGAGGGCAGCCATTTTTTCTGCAGCGCCCGGGGAGCAGTTGGGGGTTTGGTGCCTTGCTCAAGGGTTTCACTTCAGTCTTGGTATTTAAGGTGGAAGAGAGCGCTGGTCATTCACTTCCCCCACCTACAATCCCTGCCGGTACCCGAATCGAACCGTCAACCTTTGGGTTACAAGTCCGACTCTCTAACAATTAGTGCACAACTGTACAAAGTCCAATTCAGGTAGAGACCAGACTTCCAGAAACTGTTGATATCTCCCTCAGCAAGCACCACTGATACATTGATCTCTACTGTATATGATAAACTTTGTTTTGAAAAACTGTTGTGAGATTTGGATTTCCATAAGCTACCAAAGTAAGGGTTAAGGGTAGTGTTAGGGTTGCTGCAGGACATCTAATTGGGATAAAGAGTAGTCAAGTTTCGAGTCATCAAGCAGGAATCTCCATCTCTGTGTTCTTTGTGTCCATATATGACACAATGCATAATGGATTTTGAAGGATTAAATATACATCTCTGTTATACAGAGTGTACGTACAATGCCAAGGCTAGTTGCTCTATGAAGCCAAAAATTGCCACAGCTTTAGTCAAACTAACGCACTTATGTTAAAATTTTCAAAGACAAATTATTGCTTTAGTTCAACTAAATTGTAACTTTTTAAGCACATGTTAGTGAACCAATGTTTCGATTGAATCTCAAGAACCTTTTTTTTTTTTTGAAGAACGAAGGTCACAGACACAACATTTTGAAACTAAATGACTTTCGAACAATCGACATGAACTACTGTGAAACTTAAGCTCACCATGTTAAATTTGACCAGGATCATCAATAATAACAGCATTGTTGTTGATATTCATGTGCTCTTTCTTTAAGATGTGTGTAAATGATTAGGAAATTTCATATAATTTGTTATGGAGAAGGAGGTATCCAAGAATGTATATACATTTCTGAAATTTTATTTTGGGTAAAGGTTCTAGGAATCTCGCACTGCCCTCATAATCTCAGTTGTCCACTAGTAAAATATTAAGACCAAGGTCATTGGAGCTTGTGTGTATACACAGTTTTCATCTTCTGCCATCCTTACCTCCTTCTCTGGTTTTCCCCTCTCACTTTGAGTGTTTTGAGATGCGTGTGTTTCTGCCTCAATGGCATGCTAAACTCTCCACTTCACAGATAACATTTTCCGAACATTGTCCTATAAATTCCCCGCTGGGATGGCAATGTTCTATCAATATATCAGTAATAGACTCACACAGAGCGGATAACGTTCACGCAACGTTGCCATCAGCACCTCCCACGGTGCTGTTTCTCTTTGCTGAGCCTGTTTCAGAGGTCTACAGTTTACCTTTTGTGCCCACAGAGATGTGCAGACACACTGCTGGGTTTAAGCATTTGTGTGCATTTGTGGTGTTTCTGTCATGAAAAGCTCAGTTTTTGAACAAATCTTTTGAGTGAACAAATCACATTTTGTGTTAGCCGATCAGTGCTGTTTCTCTCTGATGATGAATGGTTAGTCACATGCTGTTTACGGCTCAGGTGATTGGCTCAAAAACAATTGTGTACAGAACTGAGTGCCTAAGAGCAAATATGGTGGATTTAAAATCACATTCTTCCAGAGAGTAGTTATGGAAGAATGTGAGTAGCTATGATTGAAACGAATGCAAACAGATAACTTTCTCCAAGTATTATAGACAAATTTCAATAAAGGATAGTGATATTGGTGACGAAAAGACCCTAACCTACAGGTGTAATGATTGAATTAGTGAATGAATCTGAATGAATCTTTTTTGGTGAACTGATTCATAAGATTTGAGTGTAAACTATATTTTATTATTTGTCATTATCATGCCAATCAGTTCGTCTTGTTTTCAGTTGGCTTTTTTTGTGGTACAGTATAGTGTTTTGCATTGCAGTATATGATAAGTTTTCAATTCAAAAGCATAATTTAGACATTAATATTTCTAAAGGTAATATAACTAAAACAGAAACTAAAATAAGCAAAATAATACCATTGAAATAAAAATTATAACTAGCAAAAACTGAAATTAAAAATATACAAAAAGAACTAAAGGATTTTTCAGAATTGCTGCATAGTGTAAACAAACCTGTGGAGATGTAGAATACAAACAAACTATTTTCTCACACAAATGATCTAGTTCTAAATGAATGTGGCAGTGAGCCAGGCTGTTCACTTGTTGCATGGTACACACAGATCAAAGAGTGGCTGTTACTGCTGTGAAAAACAGACATGGAAATATGTGCCCCGTTTACCCTGTTACAAACAAGCTAAACTAACAAACACTTTCAAAACTATTAATAACCATGCAAATATGAATCACTGAATCTTTAATAGCTGATGAAAGGGATTTAATCTTGTAGCGCAATGATTTATGTGTGTACATAACAAATATGGGTTGAAAATGAACATAAAATAGTGTGAAAATTGGGCTGGAGTTAAAGTCATACAGGTTTGGAAAAAGTAAAGGTGAGTTAATGATGACCAAAGTATCACTTTTTTTCTGTGAACTGTAAGTTTAACAACAATTACTTTTTTTTATCCTCAAATCAAGCATGGAACGAAGCACATTTAGAACTTCTAATGCCCAAATGTTCATACATTTCCCTCTGTCCAGTTCATTTAACCTCATTTTGATATTAGTGCTCATATATATTCTAAAGCAACATATGTATGTGTGTGAGGATATAAGGGAATGTGCAGGATACAGACGATGTGTGTGTTTGTGCGTTAGAGAGCCAAGGCTAAATGCCTTCCAATTAAGAGACGCTCCACGGGCCTGGCGTCTGGCCCATCTTCACCTATGTTGCCATGGCAACTCTCAAGTGGATTTCTTGGTGGCTCTTGGTTGAAGTTAATGTCTCTTGTTTCGTCTCTTTATCTCTGTTCATTTGTTTCTTTCTTTTTTGGCTTTTAACTTCATCTATTAACCCTTCTTTACACTCCCTCCATTTTCTAATGATGCACTGCTGTTTTGTTCTTTTGAGAGAAAAAAAAAGTAAAAAGAGCATGAACTGTAGTGTGTGTTAGGACAGACCGAGCTGCAGATTCATTGTTTCAGTTTGCTCAAATAAATGGCTGTAATAACTGTCTATTATTATTGTTCTGAAGTCATGCTCCACTGATCTATATTTAATGTGGAGATATGGAGAGCACACTACACACTGCAGCCGTTTTGTCAGTTAATTACATTTTGATCTTTGTACAGTATATTTCAAGAAGTGTCTTCCCAGTGGAAAATCAGACGGTTCATAGGTTGCTCTTTCATAGATTGGTAGACTTAGTTTTATGTATTTATTAATTTATTTATTTTTCAGTTTCAACTTTGTCTCAAATGTCCTAATATTACCTGAAATGGACACAAATGAGTCAATTGTGGATGTTTAATGAGAATACAAAGCTTTAAAATTAATAAAGTACAAATTAATAGAAGAGCTCAATATTTGATGAGAAATGTCTGAGTTCATACTGATTGCAAAATCTGGTGTCCTGCCAAATCTGAGCACGGTTTGAGACACTGTTGAGATTAGTAGTGTCTTTTCTCAAGAGAAACATCGGAGAAGCAAGAGACTTCAGCAAAAGTCTGTTGCTCTCAATTTATCTTATTGTGGTCTAGAAACAATTATAGTTAGATTATATTACATATCTGAAAGATGTGTGTTACACTTTATTACAGTGTCATTGTTACAGTACAGTTAAACATTTAAGTACTGGGTAATATTAAAGTGCCCCTATTATGCCATTTTTTAAGGTTCCTAATATTGTTATTGTCTAAACCTCTCCTTTCCGTGAGCCTGCTCTGCTCTGATTGGTCAGATGGCCCAGTCTGTTGTGATTGGTCTACCGCGTATCGCACCTGTTAGAAATAATTTGCCCATTGCCATAGCTCCATATTTTGAACGCTCGATAGAAAATATAAACATCTATTATTTATCATACTTACAGGTTGGGATTCAGTGGAGTCAGCTGGTCCAGATAAACTGGGTACTAAGCCATCTTTCAAGAGCAAGTGTTTTGTGAATTGCCCGATATTAGAGAAGCAGTCATCGGTAAAACGATGGGAACACAAAAAGATTGGGGTTGTACTGCTGTGGTACAGTGGAAAAAAAAAAAAATTTGCCACTGATTCTTTGCAGACTCAATTTTCGGAAGTAAATAAAACGAATTTACTTTTACTGCGTAGGACACAGAGCTTCTTCTCGACATGATGTTAACCACACGAACAAGCTACAGTGTTTGAGGTGGGTCAGTGGCCGGCTAACGTAGAACATAGGTGGGCACTATGCAAATGTGTTTCCCCATGACGTGTAGCCATCACAGAAGTGGGATTCAAATTACTGATGACTCGTTTAGGCTGTTCAGAGTCGATTCTTTCTTTTAGGAGACAATAACTTTATTTATCGTGCACTTTCAGCTTTACAACTTTGCAGATCGTTTACATTCACACATTGCTACATTGCACATTGCATTCAATATTCCGAAATGGCATAATAGGGGCACTTTTTAACTACATGCACTTACTATATGGTTAGGGTTGGATGAGGGTTTTAGGGTTAGTTGCATGTAATTTGATGCTATTAGTAAGTACATGTAATGTGATGTTGATTATGGGGATTAAAAAATGATTCTTTTGAAATTGAAAAAATAAAATAAAATCAAAATGAGTCCAAAATTAGCTTGGGCAAGTGCATAAAACAAGCCAGATGACCTGTAATTAATTAATTAATTTCTACATAATGATCCACTTTTTTTCTTTCTTTTTTTTGATATGAGCGAATTTTCAGAATTCTAAAGAAATAATCTTCTGAAACTTCAAGTGTAATCACTTTCCTAGGGTTATAAACACTTCAGAAAAACATTGCTCTGTTTGCTTGAAGATACTGACCAATCTGAGAAAGCAACACTGGCTAAACCAATGGTGTGTGTTTGGGGTGCATCTATGTGTTTGACTGACCAAAGTTTTTGAGAAATTTGGTTGGTGATGCTACTGGCACAGAAATTTCACCTGCAATTAGATGGTTCTCTGAAAATAATAGGTAATTGTTTGTAAAAGTTTCTCTTCTGAAGCTCTTAAAAAATAAGGTTATAATTGCAGCCTTTAATTTAAGAGTCTGTCCTTCTTTTCTCTTAGTTTTTACCTCTTCTTTTGAGTGAACAAATCACTTTTTGTGTTAGTCGATCAGTGCTGTTTCTCTCTGATGATGAGTGGTTAGTCACATGCCGTTTACAGCTCAGGTGATTGGCTCAAAAACAATTGTGTACAGAACTGAGTGCCTAAGACCAAATATGGTGGATTTAAAATCACATTCTTCTAGAGAGTAGTTATGGAAGAATGTGAGTAGCTATGAGTATTTATAGTTATTTTTTTCAATGCATACTTTCTTCTGAATTAAAATGTCTTTTTCCGTACATATTCTGTTTTAATGAACGTTAATCTCTACCACTTCCAATCTTTCTCTTTCTCGCACAACCACATGTACATGTCTTGAGTCCTGCTCCCTGTGGTGCTGGCAGCTCTGCTCTGAAGACACATCCTGTCCCTTCACTCCACCTGCCTCACACAAACACACACACACACACACACACAACAACAACACCCCCAGAAGGGTCATCCGTCACCACCTGTCAGATCCAGACTCCCTTGCAGTCTTTCTCTCTGCCTGTCTCATGCCCTTTCTCTCTCTCCCACACCCACACTCTCACACACACTGTCTTTCTCTCTCTGGCGTGTCCCTCTTGACAATGTAATTCCACTTTGTCAGTAAATGTCCACCTTTCTGCTCTCTTTTGCTGGAACTGTCCTTAAGTGTGTTGGATGCACTCTTTGGAGCAACTATTTGTGCTGCCTCAAGAGCGCCAGTTTATTTATTTGCAGCATGCCTGTCTTTGTATATGTCAACATTTACTACCTTAACGTGCATTTCTGGTTTTATGTACACTATTTCAGTGCAAATTATTACAAAGACAATTTTTTATTTGTATGTAGTATTATTATTTATTTATTTTATTTTATTTTTTATAAAACTGTGATAACTTGTGGCTTTTTTTTGTTGTTGTTTTAGCTGAAGACATCAACACTTCATCTATGTCAAGCTGTCCCCTCCAACCAGGGGAAAAATACATCGCTTTTTACTATATAATCAATTCCTACACTCCTTTTTTATTCCAGTGGTATAAAAAGGTTGAAAAGCTAAAAACCAAGGTACAAATGCTAAAAGTGACATATTTGTACCTTATTTACCTCTAAAAAGTACATACTTCTACAATACTTCTAAAGTATTACATTAGTAACTAAAGTCTGTGTCCTACCTTTGGAACATGTACTGCCCTAGTGACTGTTTTTTTATTAATTTTTTTAGTTTAATGGATAAAATTAAACTAGTCAAAGTCACTGTGACAGTAATGAAATTTAATTTGTATTGTATACAGTATATGCAATTTTCTAGGGTTAGTAAATAGATTAATAAATAGACACAAACTATTTTAATATTTGTTTTAATATATGGGTTTTTTTATTCAACTTTGTTTTTACTTTTTTTTTATGATTCAGCTGAACTGATTTTTAAAGCATTTTTAAGATTCATCTATGAGTGTAATGGATAACTTTGTTTTGGATTATATCTGTGAGATGGGAAAAGTATAATATTGGGAATAAAAAAAAAAATAATAATAATAATAGTAATAGTAATAACAATAATACTAACATAATAATAATAATAATAATAATAATAATACTCTTAACAGTCAAATTGGAATGATAATCAAAGTGTTTGAAACACTTTATATAACCTAACAATAAAAACCTTATTAACCAGCAATTTTATTACACAAAAGTGAATTATGTTGTCAAACTGGTGAAGATGAATCAGACATCATTCAAATTCCTGAAATCAATCCTCATCTAAAAATATATACACGTTGGCTTTGATCTATATATAATAAAGCATGGCATATCTTCACGCTGTAATACAGCTTTACATCAGAGCTTCATAATTCAGTCACTCGGGCAGTCGTGATGCATCGTGGGTCGTCTTGGTATTAGGTGACTTCCTTTTATAGCTTTCTTTTTAATTTCCTTATGATTTTAGTGCGTTTTCTCTGATTTCTCTGGTTGGATCATATAAACAAACAGAAAAATACATAAATATCTGCTTATGTAACACAATTTTTCGACTGTTTTTTTTTTATCAGCTTCTATTTCTTGACAATTTGAATGAAAGTTGATTTGAAAATGTTTTAATATATGAATTAATATCTTAGTGTATTCATAAAATGTCATAACATTTGTTGTTTCAAACATTTATTATTAGTATTACTATTATTATTAGTATTACATGGGTGAAACATAGCTTTACTGTTTAAAGGACACAGTGTTTTGGCAAAATGTTATAAGTAATCTGTGAATGGAATAATTTTAAACTTATAATACACATTCTGGGCTTCCTCCATCACACTTGTACGAACAGCATGATGCCTCCCCCATTGCGATACGGTTGCCAAGCGACCTCAGAGCACATTAAGTATATGTTATATACTATTTTAAGGCACTGTACAAAAGTTCACTTTGGTAAGTGTTCAGCCTCTCTCTACACTCACCTAAGATTATTATGTGCTGTCAGACTGTAATTAGATTGAAGATCAATTACGGCAGATGAATTACTTTTGATAATTATATAAGAGTGTGTGTGAGAGAGAGAGAGAGTATGTGTGTGGGCAGGTGATGAATAGGACATTTTCAGGTCATCTAGTTAAGTATATTATTACCGTGACCCCAGCTTGGTGCATTTAGATTTGCATTTTGATTGTCACAATATAATAACACTGAAATATTCAAGAGCAGACGCTGAGAGTTCAGTTTTAAGTCGTCCAAAGGGAGTTGATGGCAACATGCACAACAATCAACACGCTTGAGTTATTCATGGGAGACCTGCAAAATATAACAGCACATGTTTGTCTTCGTAATCTTAAGTCAATGTGAAAATGTGCTTCACTCCAGAATGGCATTCCTTCTCTGATGACGTCAATTTTACGGCTTGGGTTGAAGATCCTTAACCACAGTCCAACCGATGGCGAGGATGTGCACTAAAAACAAACCATGTCCTCTATTCTTTCTCATTCAGTATTTCGTTCTCAGAAATATGTCACAGTACACCTACTGGGGCGGTACCCTAGTCTCGCATAGCCAGACCTTTTAGACTGACGGCAGAAGGTCTGTGAACCTTGGCCGCTTTGAATGGCCAAAGACCGCCCAAGAGGCCATATGACTGACAGGTAAAGCAGCCAGTCAAGTTTCCTTTTGTGCCGTGTCATGTTTAGGGGCGTAGAAATGTCCCCACAATTACAGACAATTACTATTACAGTGTAAAACTCTGACTTATTTGAAAGATTCTATGCCAAGAACTTTAAATATTTCACATACTTGCGATCCTGATAAGCGCTCATTGTCACAGCTGTAAACACAACGGCTTTCTTCTTCCATCAGGGGGTTTGTCATCACGGCATCTTTGTTTCCAGGCGGAATGTTAAAGAACACGACACACATCTCATGACAATCCTGTATTCCAACCAATCTGAGGATGACTTCAAAACTCCTGAAGTGTTTCCTATTTTGTGTGCCATATGCATCAGATGTTCAGCCAACGGTCCATGGGTGTGACGTCTGAGGCTGAAA
The DNA here is from genome assembly GCF_001515645.1 of Sinocyclocheilus grahami. Classification (NCBI taxonomy): domain Eukaryota; kingdom Metazoa; phylum Chordata; class Actinopteri; order Cypriniformes; family Cyprinidae; genus Sinocyclocheilus; species Sinocyclocheilus grahami. The sequence goes on from NW_015507045.1 coordinate 106,413, forward strand.
ATAGCGGTACCCTTTCAAAAGGTACTAAATTGCACCATTCCAGTACTTAAATGTACCATTTAAGTACTGAAATATAATTTTAAGGTAATAATATGTACTGTGTACCACCAATGACAACACTTTTCTTTTGTTTTTTGTTTTTTTCCCTGAGAATGAATTGAAGTTGGTCACAACTTTGTGGACTTTGGATCTGTTTTGGTTTAAAGGGGTCATATGATGCGATTTAAATTTTTCCTTTCTCTTTGGAGTGTTACAAGCTCTTGGTGCATAAAGAAGATCCGTAAAGTTGCAAAGACTAAAGTCTCAACTCCAAAGAGATATTCTTTATAAAAGTTAAGAGTCAGTCACACCTACCTAAAACGGCTCGTTCTAACACGCCCCCACATATCTATTGTCACGATGTGGAAATATTAGCATAATGCCGCCCAAATGTGCACGCAAAGAAAGAAGTTTCAGGAACAGCAGTCGTGTTGCCGCAGCCATGTCAGGGAGACGGTGTGTTTCAGTGCGAAAGCAAAAGCACTTTATTTGGCCTTCCGGAAGTAGATGCAATTAGGAATCATTGGGGAAGATTTATTTACAACAGAACAGCACAACCCAGATGTTCGAATTTGTGCAACGCATTTTATGGACGACCTTTTTTGAACCTAGAAGAGTACAAGGCTGGCTGTGCACAAAGGCTATTTAAAAAAAAAAAGGGGGCAATTCCAACTATTTGCTATGACAATCTGGCGCTTCTGAATCAGCGACTGTAAGTATGTTTTGTTATTAGTTTAAGTATTTGCTATTGACTGTTCAAATGCGGAGTTTAGCACAACGCAGTCGTGTGTGTGTGTGTGTATGAGGGGAACAGGGTCACATCACAGGAGAGTGAACTGCCTGTCAGAAATCATAGCACGTCAGCTGTCTTAACCGCTGCTTGTGTACTGCATCATTACTGTGTCTGTCACGTGACTCTGTTGCCCTTTTGGGCTTGAACGGATGGTAAAACTAACCACATTATTAACTTTCTTAATATGTACTTTGAATCGATTATGGTCAGAAAATAAAACAAAAACAAACTAAGATAAATTGATTTAGATAAAAACAATTCTACAAGTCACATTTTTGGTTATTTACCTGAAAATAATAATAATAATAATTAAAAAAATACAAGTTTGGAACAGAATAACAGTTTTCCTCTCCTTTTTTTTTTGTCTGCCCCTTTAAGTACACTTAAATGAATAGCCAAAAACTCTTTGTTATTCCAAATCTGTACTAGTTTAATTCATGAAACACAAAATGAATATTTCTGTTCTTCTGTTTTCCATAAAATGAAAGTGGATGCTGACATGTCTTGTTAATAGCCTTAGCTTACCTTTATCATCTCCCCTTCCACTATGTATGGTACATCATCCTGGTACTCGTAGTGCACTTCGCATCACTGCATTTTTCAGTTTAAACACGCTACTTGCACGGCTTATGCTACAAAAAGACATAACTTTGCAGTATATAGTGAAGTAATGTTTTATTTTTATTTATTTATTTATCTTTTTTTTTTTTGTGGTGGATGAATATCCTGTATGAGTGTGTTTGTTTATTTTCTATTTTCCTTCTGTTTCAAAACAGAAACAGTAATTTTGACATAATTACTGTTGTATTTTTTTTTGCCTTTGCTTTTTTTTTTATTCTCCTCCTGTGTTTGTTGACAGTTACCAGAGAGGGGTGATTCTCCTCTCATTACAGTTATAAATATATATGACAATTCAACAGGCATGGCCTTTGCTACATCTAATTTTTGCCCCTTTTCAAATAGCATGTTTGCGCACGTTTAGACCGTGTTTGAATAACATGTTTATTCGGTGGCTCTGAGTGGGCGGCTGTGCGTTCTTAGAGTAACAAGGTCAACAGAAGACTTCTCCATTGTTTCCCTTGCTGTTCAAATCATTTCCCAACAATGTTAACTGGAGAGCTAGCAACAACCTGAATTGAAATAGAAAAAGACCTTCCTGATGTATTTTTGCTCTGTGATGGTTGTTGAGGCAATGGTTATGAAATTATCAATAAGAGATATTATTGGATGACCCAGTTGGGGACACACTGGCAGCAGATGGTGACATTTTCATTTAAATGAAACATAACAGAGCAATGAGTAACATTGCCAATTTTCTTAAGCACATAATAATTAGTAGTTGCATTAATACTCTTCTGACTGATTTTTACAATCTCATACAAGCTCATCTCATTCTGTTTCACAGAATATAATATTTTTGTTAGAATTGTTTTGTGCAACCTGCATATTGTGTAATGTGTGCAAATTATTTATATTCTATGTGTTTTGAGGTATTATTGATGGGCATTATCAACATTTTAACAACATGTATGGCAATATAACATTATGCAACATCATCCATTTCCACAATCCCTCCTTGTCTTGCGATTTAATAGTGTATCTATTTTAAACTTAATTGGCAAATATTGTTGTTGGTATAAACGATACATTTCTTTGGACTAAATCTGTCTGTCTGTCTATAATCAGCTTTGGTTAGAAATCATAGTTTATCTGATTGGGGGAACATTTGTTTGGAGAAAGTAAGTTAAAGTTAGAAAGTAAGAAAAAATTTATCATGGTTTTAATGTGTTTTTTTTTTTCTTGAGCACCAAATCAAAATATTAGAATTATTTCTGAAGGATCATGTGATGCTAAAGTAATGGCTACTGGAAATTCACAAGAATAAATTGCATTTTATTTTGATTCCAAATAAATATATTATAGATAGATAGATAGATAGATAAATAGATAGATAGATAGATAGATAGATAGATAGATAGATAGATAGATAGATAGATAGATAGATAGATAGATAGATA
>NW_015507045.1:109324-129898 GCF_001515645.1 Sinocyclocheilus grahami
GTCTCTTTCTCCCAGCATCCTTTGTTGGCACCCAAATCCCTGTGCGGGTGGTACTGGCATTTTCTCTGCAGATCCAGTCGGCTTACCTTCCATTCGCACGGAAGGACCGCGGAAACGAATCGCATCATATCTCAAAGCCCCCGAGGCGGAAACAGACTCTCTTCTCATGCTTGTGCTGCATTCACCACCTATTTACCATACTAAAACCTGTCCACACATGCCAATGCACCACTCACCGGCTGCAATGTCCCCAAACGCTGGCCAGGAAGGAAAGTCATTTATTATTATTGATGTCAAAATGTGTGTGCGCGTCTCATTTCGGAGGAAGCGGTAAGACACTGGGCGAAACGGGTCTGGGCTAGAGGAATTTAGGCAAAGTAGATTAAGCAAACCCTGCCATATTCCAACTCAGCCATGAGCAAAAGGTCTATTCACGGAGCAAGCGAGCAAGCAAGAGGCTTAGGGATGCATGGAAACCGGCTGAAACAGAAAGAGAGCGAGACGGCGATGTTGTGGGAAGTCTAGAAGTCTATGCCGCTGAATGAGAGGCACAGAAAGAGACCGATAGATTCACAAATGGGTTACTGGGAAAGTGTGGCTGCTGGGGTTAAGGAGGGTGTTTAGTAAGCAGTCGCTCTGGGTTCCGATGTTCAGTCGTTAATCCTGTTATGCTTCCTTCTTTTCCTTAGTTGACGTCCTTTCAGTCAATACCGGTCCTGATGAACTTGCCAATGATGTTTGATTTCTAGTTAAGCAACCCAGCCCATTATTGTCAGGCCTAAATTGGATCTCGGCTGATCCAACAGGCTATTTAATTTGAAGTCACACTCTCTCTCTCTCTACTGCTTTTGAAAAACAAAATGGTTATAGAGCAAGTTTTGGAGGGATGATCCCAATTTAGCATTCTGTAATTTTGATAGGTCTATTTAACTTGTACTGACGTAATTAGGCCGTGTGTTACAGATGGAGAGAAAATTAGATTTGTGCTGTAAAGCTGGGAGATTTCTCACAAAAACAACTAGTACAAAATGTTATGTTAAACTGGTTTTCATATAACTTTGAATCAGCCTTTATGGACTTAAACACACTCTAAAAATGTTTCTTATATCTAGTAAATTATGCATTTTTTTTACCTCGGTTCCTAAAGTAATGCACCTTAATGCAGGTTTATTTTACGTTATACAAAGTTTTTCATTCCCAACATGCACTGGGACGGGTGTGTATAATGAACAGTAATGGTTACATTATTTGACCATTTGCTAGTTTAGTTAAGATTTTTGTTGTTGATTTTGTTGTTACGTTAATTTTTTGACTTGAGATGCCAGAATAAATATATTATAGATAGATAGATAGATAGATAAATAGATAGATAGATAGATAGATAGATAGATAGATAGATAGATAGATAGATAGATAGATAGATAGATAGATAGATAGATACATCTCAATCTAAGCATCTTTTTTGCAAAGATTGCAAGCATCTGCCTTGATTTCTCCTGTTCATGACCATTTAATTTTTCTACCCTTCATAGCTCCTGTCTCTTTCTCCCAGCATCCTTTGTTGGCACCCAAATCCCTGTGCGGGTGGTACTGGCATTTTCTCTGCAGATCCAGTCGGCTTACCTTCCATTCGCACGGAAGGACCGCGGAAACGAATCGCATCATATCTCAAAGCCCCCGAGGCGGAAACAGACTCTCTTCTCATGCTTGTGCTGCATTCACCACCTATTTACCATACTAAAACCTGTCCACACATGCCAATGCACCACTCACCGGCTGCAATGTCCCCAAACGCTGGCCAGGAAGGAAAGTCATTTATTATTATTGATGTCAAAATGTGTGTGCGCGTCTCATTTCGGAGGAAGCGGTAAGACACTGGGCGAAACGGGTCTGGGCTAGAGGAATTTAGGCAAAGTAGATTAAGCAAACCCTGCCATATTCCAACTCAGCCATGAGCAAAAGGTCTATTCACGGAGCAAGCAACATCTGCAGAGGCTTAGGGATGCATGGAAACCGGCTGAAACAGAAAGAGAGCGAGACGGCGATGTTGTGGGAAGTCTATCGGAGAGAGCCGCTGAATGAGAGGCACAGAAAGAGACCGATAGATTCACAAATGGGTTACTGGGAAAGTGTGGCTGCTGGGATTAAGGAGGGTGTTTAGTAAGCAGTCGCTCTGGGTTCCGATGTTCAGTCGTTAATCCTGTTATGCTTCCTTCTTTTCCTTAGTTGACGTCCTTTCAGTCAATACCGGTCCTGATGAACTTGCCAATGATGTTTGATTTCTAGTTAAGCAACCCAGCCCATTATTGTCAGGCCTAAATTGGATCTCGGCTGATCCAACAGGCTATTTAATTTGAAGTCACACTCTCTCTCTCTCTACTGCTTTTGAAAAACAAAATGGTTATAGAGCAAGTTTTGGAGGGATGATCCCAATTTAGCATTCTGTAATTTTGATAGGTCTATTTAACTTGTACTGACGTAATTAGGCCGTGTGTTACAGATGGAGAGAAAATTAGATTTGTGCTGTAAAGCTGGGAGATTTCTCACAAAAACAACTAGTACAAAATGTTATGTTAAACTGGTTTTCATATAACTTTGAATCAGCCTTTATGGACTTAAACACACTCTAAAAATGTTTCTTATATCTAGTAAATTATGCATTTTTTTTACCTCGGTTCCTAAAGTAATGCACCTTAATGCAGGTTTATTTTACGTTATACAAAGTTTTTCATTCCCAACATGCACTGGGACGGGTGTGTATAATGAACAGTAATGGTTACATTATTTGACCATTTGCTAGTTTAGTTAAGATTTTTGTTGTTGATTTTGTTGTTACGTTAATTTTTTGACTTGAGATGCCAGGATAACTCCAGGTAGTTATGTGGCATTTATGAGTGTGGTATTTTTATTTTTTTTATGTCAAATGAGTGTTCTTTTGATGGAATCTTCTTAGAGTTACTTAGTCTAAATGGGGTAGATTTAAAGTCATGGCAAGCTGACATTTTTAGTTCAAGACATTTACTTAAAGCTGCAGTCCGTAACTTTGTTTGGTTAAAAATGATCTGAAATCAATATTTGAGCAAGTACATAACCAGCCAGTGTTCAAAACTATTGCCTTACTTTAGCCCGATTCACAACTTTAGCTTATAATAATGTTTTCTAATTTGAGTGGTACGGGTAGGTTTTCGCGGGAAATTCGAGCATGCTTACCTTACGTCTGTAACCATAAAGAAGTTGTCCCGGCTACTAGGCTATCGCATGTGAGGATCCTGCAGGTGGCGGATCGTTTATTGCCTTTTCTCACAGCAGCTGAAATAATTAAATGCATAATTTTGATGGTGGATTGTAATCCAGAAAGGATTATGTGTTTATGAAACACATGTGAATGAAATTAAATTATATTCCAGTTGTAAATGTGCTTCTGATTACAGATAGTCTGGGATTACACAAGATTTGTATTTTAAAGAAAACCAGTTCGAAGGGAGCATAATTTGCTTTTTGGGTTAAAATAATTTCTTATTATGAAATTTGAGTGGTAGGACAATTAGAGAATAGACTGTACAGAAATTGAAATCTGCACGCTTATACACACTTTAGGCAATGCTGATGTTGTTAACATTAATAATTTGAAAATAAAATATAACAATAATAATAATTTGCATGGTTTGATGTGATATGAGCTAACTGATCTTTAGATTTAATCACCATCGGTTGCGCAATTTATTGTAATGCTTTTTTCCTCAGTTGGTCAGAACAAAAGTGGCAGACATGTTACTTACTTGTTCAGATAACAATATCCACTGAAAATTGAAGATAATTCCGCAAACAGCTGCAATTGCAGGTTTTCAAACAGAGATGCCGACAAAGAGGCAAAACGTCCGGACTGCAGCTTTACTTAAACTAATTTAGTAAGTGCATGTCAAAAAAGCAGTGCAAAATTGTTGCCTTCAGATTCTATGAAACCTTACTGTGTAAATCTCGCTCAAGTTTGCATAATTGTTTGTTACTTCCTGTCAGTGGTGTAGCACAAAGCATCACCAACAAGGGTGATGGAGGATGCTTGAGACAACTGTTTTTGAGTTTACAAAATTCCAGTCTACATGTTACAGATGTATTCATGTATAGGCACCTTTCAAGACCCAATGAAATAGCTTGATGAGTTTTTGTTGTATGAGTAATTGTTGTGGGAGGAAGTTGGATACTGGACATATCAAAACATGTATGGTGTTAGTCACTGATTTTCTTCCTATACCTTCACATTGTTTGTAAAATATACCATACTGACTATAAATAGCAAGTCTAGAGAGTTTAACATAGGATCTAGGAGATTTCTTGCCATTGTAAAATGTACGGTTAAATATTTTAAAGCAGTAATACCATTTGTAATGCTTGGCAAAATAGATGTGTATCAGGAGCACATATTCAGTCAAGAATTTAGTTGAGTTAGGAAAAGTCAAAAGAAACATAATTTGTGTAAATATTGGTGAACACCTTGACAGATGGCTGTAATGTTTCATATATGATATCTGTTTCCATTTTAATGGGGTAGAATTTATCAAATTGTTACAGAGACTTTGGGGCATGGTCTTGTACCACTTGTCCCATCAAGTTATTACCTACAAAAAGCATTTTTCAATTCTTTTTTTTTTATATATACAGTATATATATATATTTTTTTTTTTACAGCGTGCATCCCCCCAGCTGCTCGGGCCCTCCTGTAGTGCTTGCCCTACGGGCCTCTGGAAAACCTCTGGTTCTTGTTAAAATATTTTGTATGTTTTAAAATTTTACTAGGTGTTTGAGAGATAAAACAACCACAGGAAAAAGGAAATGCATCTTTTGACACGTTTCTTAAATGCAGTTGGATTTTGATGAAATCTAAAGAATTACTTTAAAGGCCTTGATATACTCCCGGAGAAGTTCTTCTGCACTCTTTGCTCAGTGTTAAACTCGGAAAAGCTGAGCAACAGTATACTGTTTGTGAACAATTTAACGGCGCCCACACTGCTGCAGATGAGTATGTAAATATGTGCTGCACACAACAAAATACATAACAAAAAATGACTACGGAAAGAGAAGAGCAGTTAAGGAAACATCTGGAATTGTAGAATTTCTAATATGATTACAACTTCAACTTAAACTAAGAAGATCTCCAGTGTTTTTGCTCATGTCTGACCTCCACGGACTGGGCATAGAAATGAACCACATCATAATTCAGTATCAAAGAAGGTGGAGCCTCAGAGAAGTTTGAAGGTGTTTAGCTAGTGCTACGTTTTTCAGGACGTTTGCACTGCAGAGCTGTTTCAAACCACTGAAATAACTCCAAACATTTTATTTTTGGCCAGAATTTGCTTCAAAATGACACCACAGATGTTTGTTTTTCAATTTCACTTGATGTACGTGGGATTCTTAATGGACAGTGTGTCTGTGCTGACTGTTTATGTTCAATGATTTCGCTGCATAGCTGTTCCAACCTTCTCTGGGCCAGTTCAAAAAATGTTTCCTCTTTCCTCTTGATGTTGCCTTATTCGAGGATTCAAATCAGAATTCATTTAAATGGGTTTCATGTTTTTTTTGGGAAATCTACCTGAGTTTGAACTGATGAAATTATAAGGTCCATAAGGTCACATGACAAATAGCAATCTCTGGGTTTTTCTTGTCAGTTAAGCGACCATTTTCTGTCTAAGTGGGCGGTTCTAAGCTCTAATGTGGACCAGACTTCATGGTGATAGTCAAAACTTTGTCTCTGCAATATTATCTGTTTCCATCATTCTTTGATTGTAGATGTTCTTTGGAATCTTCTTAATTCTTACAATCAGTGCTTGAAGTGGGCTGGTACGCAACGGTATGCAGTACCAGTACTTCTATATTTTAGCCTTTAGAGTACCTGCACTTTTTGTGCGTACCGGCACTTCTGACATGTTGACGGTACTCAGAGTAAAAGCATCAGGGTCTGGGGGATTATATGATCCCATATATGATTAGAAAGGACACTATATAAATCACACTACCCAGGCTGGATCACCTCTCATCTCGATCAATCACGTGAATGAATGCAAGTGGAGTGTGTGGGGCGCGAGAGCATGTCAGGGGAGGAGCGCAGAGTAGTAGAATAATAATGAATTATTGATTACTAATTTGAATCTGTACTTTATAACGAAAATAATATCTTAAAATGAAAAGAAGCAGGCTTTTGCGATCACATAATTTAAACCGGTAAACTCCTGGAAAGTCAAAGGATCCAGTAAACAAATTCAAACAGTAAGTTCAAAACAGCCGCTAATGCAGAGAAAGCACGGCCGATTTCATCAGCGATTGCGGAGAGAATAGTGACTTTCGTCCAGATGTCAGTAAAATTATTATTTTCAGCGTTTATTTGGCTTAAAATCAAGAGTGTTTTATAATGAACGCTGATTATGCGGTGGTCGGAAATTTAGCGATTCTGAATGGATCCGTATAGTAGTAAAGGCAGGCGATTTAGTGGTCTCCCTGTGGTCCTGTTTGGTATCACAGCTTGACTTGTGCTAATTTGTATTGAAAACTTTTATTTAATTACTGATTGATTGTGACACTATACATGCACTGTGAATTATTAAAAAGTACTTATTTATTTAATATAAATACATAATTAAATAACTGGGGGGGGGCTTAATTTTTTCCCACTTCAAGCACTGCTTACAATCACGAGAAAATAATCATCTTTTACGTGGACTTGAGGAACGTTTGACTCCACCTGTAGCAGCAGGCTCATGCAGCTTCTTGTGTTTAATTGCCGTTTATCTTTCAGAAACGTTGAATGTAATCTGAATGCTTCATGAAACTAATTAATCTCAGAAGTTAACTGTCCTGATTATTTCCCATTATTTGGCATTATGCAGTAATTTGAATTAATTTGCATTTTTATTACATTCATTAAAAATAATTAAAAAAACAAGGAGATCAGACATTGATGAATGATTTAACGCAGAATAAGCCATAAATATAATACTAATAAACACTTGAGCTAATTAACCCAAATGCCATACAATACATCCAGAAAAAATAAATTAAGTACTGGTATGCATATAGGTATTGACACATACTGAAAATGTTCAGGTTAAAATGTACAAAGAAACATTATTTAAAAGGTTAAAATGTATATTGTTATACAATTTTTAATCTTAAACAAGAATTACAATTTATAATGATCCAATTCTTGCATAGTTTTAAAAATAGTTTTAAAGTATAGAGTGTAAAACTGAAGGGCACCACAAACCATTTGTATCAAATTAAAAGTGACAGTTTACTCAAGAATGCCTTTATGAATGATTACACCGAAATTAATTCTGCTTGTGTTTCATGAATGAGGCCCAATATGAGTGTCTCAATGGCTTTCACTGATTAATGTTTAAAGCATATAGAGTAATTTAGTAACCATTGTCTAGTGATTACATTACACGGACATTGTAGTTGTCCAGCGGGAAGATATGGACACAAAACAGATGTACAATATTAAGAGGCTCTTATGGCTTTATCAATCCTAACGCGTCTAATTCCCCATGCCATTAAAATCACACTCATCATCTGCCAAATCTAGAGACAAATGTTCTCTATTCTATCTCTCTTTCATTAGGATTATCCGGCTTCTTTTTCTTAGATATCAGGCAGGCCCCCAACCCCCTTCTGTGCTCTTAAGTGTGATGACATTTGGGAGATGACAAACCAACACATAGGCGGTTAATTCCTCTGCAATGCCAGGTCGTTCCCAAAGCGCCGCGCCATCACAGTGTTTATATGAGAAGAATTCCTCACCCCCTCCCAGAGACCATATCATAACCACAGGGAGCGCAAAGCATCAGCCGGTTGTTAAAGTGAGTGATGTGAGCTCTTAAGACGATAGCTTTGTCTGCGAGACACCCGCGTCTGATGCTGTTCAAGTTATGGAGGTGTTAGAGGCTGGTGGATGAATTATGACAGCCTATCAGATGTGCATAAAACACAATCTGTTCCTATGCCAGCCTTTTACACGCTGAAGTAGAGCACTGAGTCTGGTGATTTATATAAGCATTTATTCACAATTAGAAAATATGATCATATCAGCGCAAAGCTGATCAGTCTTCATTCGCTCTGGGACTTGTCTGTGCGTGTTTGAGAAAGCATATTTCTCTGAATATGAACACAGTGGCTGTGTTCGCAGTGGCATCCTAACATACTCTTCTTACAACATATCCTAACTTAGGCTTGATGTGACAAGCAATTTGTCAGTCCACATTGAACACAAAACTACGCCGCAACGACACAATCACAAGTAGGAAATTCTTGATGTTTAATGAAGCTATGTGGAGAGAGATTTTTAACCAATGGCATTTCACAGTGGTTGAAACCCCTGAGTTGATACATAAAAAAAAAAAAAACACATATAATTGGAAATTTGCGTATTGTACAGGCTAAGCTAGTAGCTAATTGGTATGCTAAGCTGGTACGTTTGTTATAGCTAGCTTGCAAAATGGGAGTTAACTTAAGCCTAGTTCACACTACACGACTTAAAACGTCGGCAGATCACTGTGCTGTTCAGACTACATGACTTCTTGGCTTGCTTGTCTTGAAGTCGTTGTAGTGTTCACACTACGCAACACTACGTAAATGATCCGCAACAGGGGGTCACACACTACACGATCTGACAACAACTCTGGCTGCGTTCCAGTCCATTTTTTATGCCCTTCACTCACTGACTTCCCTCCATCTTGTTTACTCGAATGTACGTCATTGATTAGATTGCATGAGTGCCCACTACTGGTGGAACCCTTGGAATGGGCTGAATTGGAATTTCCTAAGCCCTTGATCACTTAGAATCCGCTATGGAGTTGGTTTATTGTTTACATTTTTCCCCTTACGAATTTGTTTAGTGCAGCATTCTGTATGTATATAGGTATGCTTGGTCTATTATAAATGTAAAAAAATAATAATAATAATTTATATATTATAGAGTTGTTTGTGGTGGGGATAAATTAAATGCGATCTGCGATGACGTCATAGTCGTGTTGCATTGTGGTCTATAGGTTGAGGGTATGTTCATGTAAACTTCCCTGGAACACACTTTAAAATGGCGGCGGGGATTCCCCCGAGGGGAAGTGCTTAGGGAAGTTTGCGAGTGCGTGTCTAAAAGTGAACTAGAACGCAGCCTCTGTCATCCCAATGACTCTATCCCGTCCCCAAACCAGAGTTGTTTATTTGAAAATGAACATCGGGAAGAAATTAGTGCTGCAAGCTGTTTGTGCGCCTGAAAAAAATTTAATTTCTTGTGTCCAAACTTTTCTTAAAGCCGTGTTGCTGCTGCTGTTTCTCTTCCGCTGACCTAAACCCTTGCTCTCTCATTGGCTGTAGCTCGTCGCGACACCTGATACCACGTGATGTTGAGTCGGCCGACCAGTCCAGATATTTAGCATGCTAGATATTTGTTTGGCATCATCGAGGCGTCGGTGACGTGTCAGCAAGCCTCTTTGATGTGTCGTTGAGTAGTTCACACATAAAGATTGCCGAGCGCTGATCACCCACTGATTTTCCCCCGATCACAGTCCAACCTGTCAGCGAGCTCGTTATCTTGAAAATCTGGCTTAAAATCCTGTAGTGTGAACTAGGCATTAGAAGCACAATGGTTTGTGTAATATAGTATAAAATACATTATTGATAATAACACTACAAATAGATGACAGGCAGTCGGCTAAGTGTCACGTACCCTACTTTGGTCAAAAACTAGCGATTGGTGATTATAGCTTTATTGCAAATGCCTGGTTTGGACATTTCTTCTTAAGTATTTTCTTGGGTAACCGGTATAACCAATGTATTTCTACATTTCAAAGAGCACCATCTACTGTCAGAGAGTGAGTCTGCATTTTTATTCAGCCAAGGTGCCGTTTTTGTTCAAACCAATTACATGTGACATAAATAATCATTAATTAGGCTGAAATGTGAGGTTTATCATTTTATAAAATGGATAAAAATATTTTTGTCTGAACTTTTATTTAAAGTTTAAATTTGTTTATGTCATAGTTTGTAGATTGTAGAATGTTACCATTGACATTGGCGGTGTTTTAATTCCCCTGTCTCAACAAGCTTAACCCCACCCCCAAAATTTGGAATGGTATTGCCGCAAATTGTACAAAATTAAACTAAACAATTAAAACCCTGTACAATTAAACTAAATCTATTACGGCTGTCGCGAACAAAGTGAAAATGAAATGTAAAGTGTCGATTGCGGCATTACATTTAGAATTGCTAATGTTGTGTGTTTTTTTTCTTTTTATATGTTTTTACAGTGTTGTGTATTAAAACTAACCACACATAATTCTGTTGAGCAAATTAATGCAATGGCCAATCAGAAGCGTTCAGAAAATACCATACCAGGCAGATCAAGCTCACTGTTTGCGATGCGCAAAATATTGGAGGAAAAGCATAGAAATTTAATTTGGGATGGTCGGTTATGTATCTCTGAGGAGAACTTACCATCTGCAGTTTCAAGTTTCATTGGAATTTTCTTTTCCATGTACCTGCGTATAATGCATATTAAAGTACTGTCTATAATCGCAGTGCTGCTTTGTTTATAGCAGTAACCAAGGAAACGCTATATATCACTGCTGTTCCATAAGTGCCACCTGCTGTCAGAGGATACATTTGCATTTTCATTCAGCCCGTCTGCTGTTTTTGTTTTATGCAGGTGTCTTATGTACCATAATTTCACAATTCAAAACTCAGACCATTCTGTTTTTGCTTTAAATCTTGAAATTACATAATTATCAAATTCAAGTAAAAATGACTGCTTATGCTACATGTGTAGCACTACTGTCTGTTCAAAATAAATGGAAAAAAATAGCATTGGGGATTTGTTGCTTTTTCCTATTGTACCGAACATGTATTGATTCGTGACCCTACAACCGAGGTACGTATCGAACCGTGATAACTTCTGTGTACCGTTACACACCTATTTCACAATTTAGAAGGCTTCGGTGGTTATAATAGTTCTTTTGAGAGTGCTTAAACTCTCGCTAGACTTAAGTCAGTGATAATGTTCATTGCTCGCTTTCTGTATATAATTGACTCACTGTTTGAATAACCGTGGAAATTAAAGCATTATAATTAGTAGGGGTGCTCCAATTGATCGGCCACCGATCACTATCGGCCGATAATCACGTTGGCATGATTGATCGGTGGTCTCTAAAAAGGCCGATCTCAAAAATACGATGGGAAATTCGGCTCTTTTCAAAGATTCGGCTCTTTTGGCTCGGCTCCCTTAGAAGAGTCGGCTCTTATGGCTCCCAAATTGCTCTTCGTTTAGTATCACTCAGAGCCTTCTATTTTACCCCAATTTAGCAATTGTTAATGGTTTGTGTGTTGGTAAGCAATTTTTTTATTCAGTGTTTTCATAAAAGCCTTATCTTATGCTTTTTTTATTTTGTTACAAAAAAAAAATTACACCGATACTATTATTGAACATTTTAATAAAACTTTAATTGAGCAATTGAACACAGAACCACAGCAAACAAATAAATAGAAGGCTTCGGCTGAAGATTCGGCTCTCCCCGACGGGAGTCGGCTCTTCTCGTTCACTACAAAGAATCGTCTCTTAAAGTCGGCTCGTTTGCGAACGACACATCACTAATCTAAAACTGATGACGCTGCCATGCTAAATGATAAAGTCTGCCCCCTAAAATCTACCCCCTCCCCCTTCAAGAACCACCACTGTTGATATGGATTATTTTCTCTTTTTTGAGGTGGCACTGCCTCTATAACACCCCTGATATAGACATATAGATATAATATTTACAACCAAAGCACACTACGCAGTGCTGTTTCCCATGATGCAATGTGCTAAACTCCATTTGCGGATGAACTGGAAGAATGAACTAGAAACAATAATGTCAGCCAGAATGTGTAGCATCTCCTTCTTGACTGTCAAAAAAATAAAATAAATTAATTTGAAATGAATAGATAAATAATAAAAAAATTTAATTACTCACATTGCATTTAAAATGCAAATGTAGCATATTTATCTGCAAGACGATCTTTTGACGCAGCTCTTAATTACACATGCAATGTATTGAGGTCATGTGATGTCACAATGTAACACACTACTGCACAGTGCTTATTGTTTCACTTATTAACAAAAAATAGTATATACAGATCAGTTTTCAGTAAATAGCACGCTAGAATTTCGTGTACATAGCCAAAGGATGCCCCTTTCTTTAATGTGCAAGTGTGATGTGTACTCTGATTGTGTGATTCATCATTGGCCCAAATCAGTAGTGACGTGTCATACCATAAACCTTAGAAAACAGAAAAATCTCTAACATATGATCATTACGGAGAATCACCTCCAATAATCTAGACATACAGAGATCATTAAAGCCTGATTACACTGTTAACACCTGACAGAGAGAAGGAAAGAGAAAAGAACATGGGGTGGGAATTGTAAGGATGAGAATGATTTTGGTTCAGATTAAAATTTCACTTCATAGATTGGTTGCATAATGATTCCATTGATGATCCTTTTAAGTACTTGCAGAATAATTGGTTTTAACTGTATGTTATTTATTTATTTATGTCAGACTCTGTTCCTTGTTTTGTGTGTGTTTTGCTCCCAATGTGCCTTCCTTGCCCTTATTTGGTCTTTCCTGTTTCCTGTTCCCATTATGTTCCCTGATTAGTTCATTCTCTTCAGCTGTGTCATTAATTATCTTCATTTGCTCCTGCGTATTTAAAGTGTGTTCTGCCCCTCGTTTCTCGTCCGGTATTGTGAATGTCAACCTCCTAAGCTACGGGTGTTTTCCTGGTTACCTTGATTTCATTACATTCTCCTTGTTGATGTTCTCGACGGCTCCTCGTTCCTCTCTCCATGCTCCAGCACAGTAGCAAACGTGACAATTTAATTATATAACATGTATTTATTTAGTTGTTTAGACTGCTTCCAACCAATAACTTCTGTTTCAGGTAGGATCATTACAGCACAATCTTATGACAGTTTGTATCTGTTTTATGGTTTGGTGAAATGGTGGCTAATTTGTATGAGATCATGTTCATACGATCTGCTAACGCCCCACTGGTGGTTAGGTTTAGGAGTGGACCTTCATGCTTGTGATTTGAGCTATACTGGTTGTGTTTTATGTTTGTTTGTTTATTTATTATTATATGTTTGTATTAATTTGGTAGTCTTGGTTCAATTTAGAATAAACCTCATCATAAATTTCACTTTTTATGCTTAGAACAAGGAAAAAAAAAAAAAACGTTATTTAGAATACGTATATTCCACAAACACAAGTCTCACAGTTTTGCTTCTCAAGTAAATTTATTGGAACTAGACAAAAAAAAAAAAGATTTCTTTTTTCAGCACTGTTCACGAAAGGCATTTTAATGGAGCCAAAATAGTGAAACAGGATTGGTTAAAACAGAGAAGAAAGGAAGATGGCAATGAAGAGGTGGAATGAGGAAAAGGAACAGGACGAACCCAGAATGAGAGACCGAGAGTGACAGAGTAAGGGGGGACAGAGAGATACTCCAGGGGAAGAGCCAGTTTTATTGTATAGCAGTAATGTGATCAGAATCTTCACAACTGACATACACTCTCACCTCTCAGAAAGATGATCTATGATGGAAACCACTGAATTTGGAGGGTCAAACAATCACTGAAGTAAATAAAAAAAGATAAAAATTTTACCTATTTACTTTCTTAATAAAAATTCCTGTTCTAAGATGCCCCCTTACGTCAAATTCTAAGGCAATCCTACAATGTGCTGCAATAAGCTCAATGTGATAAATATATAACTAAATAAATCAAGATAGCAGATGAAGCCATTGATTTGAATTATTTCATTCATTAAAACTCGTTCAGACACTGATTTGATTAAGTGGCGTATTGGTTTGGTAGGTCCAATCGACAAAATGATTGTTCGAAATCTGCACTTATTCAAAAACTGAACAACTGATTCATTCACAAATAAAAGTCCAGTATTAACGCAAACAGATTTAAACAGTAGCGTTAAGTTAATATGAACATGAAATGTTATAATGTTGTACTGGTTACTTGCTCAAGATGTAAAATGATAAAACTGAAACCTGAACATTGGACTAAAAAAAAAAAAAAAACACGGAGCAAAATGCTAGATTATGCTAGCTAATTTGGCTAGCTAGCTAACCAAGCTATTTCAGTTGAGGTACAAGATGCCTGTCTATGAAAAATAGCATATGTGTGTTTGATGACACATTACTGCTTATAAGAGTGATCATTTAATCAAACTTACTTTCTACTTTTATGTCATTCTGATATGCACACTAAATAAATTTCCTAGAATCTCAGTGCTAGTCTGGCTCATGACTCTGTGTGAGTCTATGAAGAGACACAGATAATTTGATACGGCTCTGTTTGATGGTTAACGCCTTTAGTTCTGCTTCTCACTAGACCTGAGATCAAATTAGCTGGAGAGGCTGAAAACAATGCACCTTTACCCTTCCTCAGCTGCGACCATATGGAAACTTAAGCGTGGTGTACGTGCTGGGCTCTTGATAAAGTCAATTTCAAGTTTATTTACATAGCAGTTTTTACATTACACATGGTTTTAAAGCAGCTTTACAGAACAGTGATGTTATTGTTTATAATATATTAACATCTTCATGCCTTACAGACACATTTAGCAGATTAGAGCTGGACAATTATACCGTTATACATTTTGCTGTGATATAAACAATCTGGCACATGAGATTTGCTATATATGATATATTGCTTTATATGAGTATACTGCATGTATGCGTGTAAAATTGGATGTACTGTATCTCCAACTTTAAAAATATAGCTGAGTAATATAATTAACATTTTGCGACAATATAAACAATCAGGATTTGATTTTTCTATTCTATCTACTTGTTTTTCGTGTGTGTGTGTATTGTAATGTTTTTATTATTTATTAGCTCTAAAAAGGGGAATATTTATATTAATATTTAACTGGTTATGATTCATAATAAATATTTAGATTATATCTTCGAATTAACTGTAGCATAATCAATATTACAATTATTTGATCTGTCCGTCCACCGAGCAGACAATATAATCATTTATCAATTCAAGGAATGTTTATTTTTATGGCCACGGAACAATAAACTGTCCTTCTGTGTGCAGTGCTAGCAGTAATTCTTAGCCAAATGTAGCAAAGGTTCAAACATTCATTGACTTGGAACTGTGAACAGTAAACAGAGACAATTCGTTGTGAATATAAGAGATTTAATAAAATGAAACTATATCTAACATATAACTAACTAAAACATATATACACAGAATGAAACAAAGTAAGGAAAAGAGAGAGAATAGGAAAAGAATGGCAGTATTTCACATCACTTAACCACAACCATGGAAAATCATCAAAGAATCCAAAAATCACCTTAAAAAGGGACTGAAACTTAAACACGCATCTGAATAATTTTAAGCGGTTACTATATATATATATATATATATAATATACCGTATATTCAAGTAAAGTGCTATATAGCAAATCTTAACTTGATTGTTTATATTGTTGCAAAATGTAAACTATACAGTTGTAACTATACGCACAGCTGTATATATAAAATTAGATATATACTATAGTCATCAAATATAAAAAATTATATATAATATATACACATACATACATACATGTTAGTGTATGTGGACTAAGCTGGACATATACAACTTTATACAGTATTGAGAGCTGTACAATAATATATTTCACATTTTGCCACTATGCAACTGCATCTATAAACATACATCATATTTTCTTTATGTAAACCAGAATGTATTATTGTAGCAACGTTTGTTGATCGGGAAGGAGGCGGGAACCGGCGAATGTTCAAAGAAAACTTTAATAATAAAATAAACACAAAATAGCGCGACAGCCCCTCACGGACGACTGTGGCAAACAAACAGAACCAAAACACAAAATATAATCCAGGCCTGGTCCTCTCTCATCTTGCACTATCGTCACTCCTCCTTTTATCCTTACGGAGCTCCTCCGTGGGACTCGAGACCGGTGAGTGGTGCAGGTGTCGCTCATTATCAATTACTCTACCGGCCTCACTCCGTTCCCACGGCTCTCAGCCCCGCCCCCACTCATCACAATTATATAACAATGTATTATATAACAGAATGTATTATATAATATATAATTTCAACTGTTTGATTGTTTCATTAAACACTTGAGATTTGCTATATAATGCATTCTGTTTTACGTAAAGTAAGTCTGCTGTATGTTTATGGACACAGTTGCGTGTACTTGTATATCCAACTTCATATATAGAGCTGTGCTATAATATAGCTTTCATTTTGTGACGATATAAACAATCAAGTAGAAAGGAATTGCTATATATATTGCTGTATGTAAGTATATGGTTAAAGTATACGGATAAAATATATGTATGTGGATAAAGTTGGTTATTTATATAACAATGTATTATATAACAGAATGTATTATATAATATATAATTTCAACTGTTTGATTGTTTCATTAAACAGTTGAGATTTGCTATATAATGCATTCTGTTTTACGTAAAGTAAGTCTGCTGTATGTTTATGGACACAGTTGAGTGTACTTGTATATCCAACTTCATATATAGAGCTGTGCTATAATATAGCTTTCATTTTGTGACGATATAAACAATCAAGTAGAAAGGAATTGCTATATATATTGCTGTATGTAAGTATATGGTTAAAGTATACGGATAAAATATATGTATGTGGATAAAGTTGGTTATATTTGATGACAATAGTATATATCTAACTTTATATATACAGCTGTGCGTATAGTTACGAGTGTATAGTTTGCATTTTGCAACAATATAAACAATCAAGTTTAGATTTGCTATATAGCATATAGCACTTTACTTGAATATACGGTATATTTGTGGATAAAGCTGGATACACTTATATCCAATTTTATAGAGAGAGCTTTGCAAAAATAGTTTATATTTGGCAATGCTATAACCAATCACGCAGTCAAGATTTGCTAAAAAAGACAATAAATAATGTGCATCCACGAGCCCGTATAACCCTGTCTTTTACATCACGCATATTCACACACACAACATATTATAACAAAACCATGTGGATTGACTGCTAATACTCATGACATGTAGCTAGTATGTTGCAGTTTGTCTGTGTGTGTGTACGGTATATTTGTGGATAAAGCTGGATACACTTATATCCAATTTTATAGAGAGTGCTTTGCAAAAATACAGTTTATATTTGGCAATGTTATAACCAATCACGCAGTCAAGATTTGCTAAAAAAGACAATAAATAATGTGCATCCACGAGCCCGTATAACCCTGTCTTTTACATCACGCATATTCACACACACAACATATTATAACAAAACCATGTGGATTGACTGCTAATACTCATGACATGTAGCTAGTATGTTGCAGTTTGTCTGTGTGTGTGTGTGCGTTTTTGTGACAAATGAGGACATAAATTTGCATAAAGACAAAGGTATGACATAGGTATTACAAGGTGACTTTTCAGGACATTACCCTATGTCCCCACTTTTTAAAACGCTTATAAATCACACAGAATGGAGTGTATTGAAAATGGGTTTCCTGTGAGGAGTAGGTTTAGGGGTAGGGTTGGTGTAGGGCAATAGAATATACGGTCTATACAGTAGAAAAACCATTACGCCTATGGTATGTCCCCACTTTTCACAAAAACAAACCTGTGTGTGTGTTAATTAAAGTGTTGCAGAGGTTGACAGGATGTGTCCCCAACTCACACAGCACCTGTGGCTCCTCACCCCCTGCCCAGTACATACTAATTATTCCTTCCACCACGCACAAATCTTTGCCCACCTGGTGTGCGCCAGTGAAATGCCTCTCCCCTGTCGAGTCCACGGAGCTGCAGTTGTGCGAGACCCTGCGCTATAATTGACGTTCCTACTTCATGCCATTTATACGGGTGTAAAAACAGCATAAAGGGTTTTTTTCAGCATCACGTGTCAAATTTGAGCCCCGACATGACTCAAATAAGTGCAAGCATAAAGTGGGTTAGATTGACTTGCACAAGAGAATCTAAAGGGGCTGCAACTTAATCACTTAGAAACGTGGAATTGATTACGTTACGTTTGCTTTTCTGCTTTTTATAGATGAAATCTGTACATATAAGTGCAGTCGTTGGGGGGTTTAATGGCTGAACGCTGTTTTTTTTTTTTCCTTAAAACGATGCTGAATAGCTGAGATGATCACACTCGCAGTGAGTTACCTTTTCAGCACGGAACACGGAGCAGAAAATGTCAGATTGTCACATTGTGTTCGCGCTCACACATACTGTATTTTTTAGCACAAGAACAATGTGTTGGTGTGACCAGGGGTCGACAAGGTGAGAGTTCGACGTGAAGATGATAAAGGCCATTAAATTAATTTGCTGGCCGAGAGCAGTGTACCTGACGCTGGAGGAAAATAACCCAGATCTGATAGTGTCTCCGCAGAACACGTATGCTAGGGAAATGCCTCGTGAACCCAGATAAATAGCTGTTCAAGTGAGTAGATTTGTGTTTCTGGCTGATAAATCTGATTCGGTTTGTCATCAAGTGTAGAGGCTGTATCGGTTTCATAGGCGTGACCTCATGTGTGTGCATGTGCATACATTTATAAAGGTGAGTGACCGATTTAACAGGTCGTTTCATGGGTAAAATATGTCTACCCCGTGACATTTTCTCTTCCTTAACAGGACAAGATGTGTTAAATATAACCTGCTTGCATAATCAGTGCAATAAATCACTGTTAGATGGGTCGAAATGTGTCAGCCTATGGAAAAGAAACAACACAATTGAGATCTCCTAGATATAGCAATGAGATTAAATGGAGACTTCGGTTGAAGTTTCCTGCTTCTCAGATTTTTCTCATTAATTAGACATTGTGGGGGAAAAAGTGAATGTCTAAAATGTTGTGAGCAGAAATGACCCATTCATTAGCCTATATTTGGTCAGTTCAATCGAGTCACTGACTCCTCAGATCATTTGCTTGAACGGAATGTGTATTTATGCATGTTTATTTATTTAGACATACATCAATTTATCATATTATTATTATTATTATTATTATTATCATAATTATTATTATTACTATATTAGCCCATTAAATATTTATTTTTGTTTATTTGTTTTACTTAAGGCACCAAGTAAACCAAGAATGCCTCTAAGTGACTGACTGACTGAATGAATGAATACATACATACGTACCTAAGGTGTATGACACTCCTGCATATCTACATCTATAATATAAAGAATTCTAGAAACGTACGTCTAACTGAGGCCTCCATTAATTCTTCTGAGCAATGAAAGAGCAACCTCTGAAAATAAAAAAATCCTTCTGTCAGACTTGTTTATTTGTGCAGTCTAAAAAACCTAAACTACTCTTTTCCCCTTTTTTCCCTTCTTCTTTTTCTGTGCCTACAGTATCTGAATGTCATGCACTAGATTTGTTTATTTTTTTATTTTTGCTGTGCTGGAAACCTTTTTTTTCCTTTTTTTTTTTTTTTTTGCTGTGTTGGAACACTAAAGGTTGTTGTTATTTCTGTTGTCATAGATGAAATGGGGACATACTGGTTTCTCATCAGAGTGGTCAGATGGGCCAGATGTGGAGAAAAGTGGAGGGAGACTAAGAAGTTAGTGAGTAGTTTCTCTATAATAGCAACTGGACAGCACTTTTCTAAATGTGGAGAAAATGACAGCACACAAGTCATAATTTTGGGAAAAAAAAATATTTCAATGATCATGTTGTTTGCTCGCAAAACGTTTTGCATTTTTGTGTACTTGATTTAAAGGGGTCATATGATGCAATTTCAAATTTTCCTTTCCCTTTGAAGTGTTACAAGCTGTTCATGCATAGATAAGATCCCTAAAGTTGCAAAGACTAAAGTCTCAAACCCAAAGAGATATTCTTTATAAAAGTTAAGACTTGTCCACACCCTCCTAAAATGCCACGTTCTAACACGCCCCCACATGTCTACTTCACTGTGTGGGAAGATTTGCATAACACCGCCCAAATGTTCACGTAAAGAAAGAAGGCGTAACTTTTATTCTCACTGTAGTATTGTTGTGTTGTGAAAGGGAAACTACTTTGTTTGGCCTTCCAAAAGAGGACGATATCCGCTTCTTCATGCCTAGAGCTGATCTGTGCTGGTCGTTGCGGAAATACATCAACTTCGCGCTGTGGATCGCCGGATCGGCTTTCACCATGGACGAAGCGGAGTCCAGCCTGGGGTCGTCACATGTGGTTGCCGCAAGCCCACCAGACGCTGCTCCGTCGAATCTGCCGGCCGCGCCGTTCTCAAGCCCACCGGCCGCCACTCACTCTAGCCCGCCGTGTGTGACGCTGTGTGTTTCGTTGTGAAAGCGAAACTACTTTGTTTGGTCTTTCAAAAGAGGACACAACTAGAAATCAGTGGTTAAGTTGTATTTACAACACTGATCCAGAACAGTTCAACCCAAATATTCAGATGTGAACAACGCATTTTATGGAGGACTGTTTCCTTATCCTGCAGAGTAGTGTAACGTTTATTATTATTTATTAGCTCTAAAAAGGGGAA
>NW_015507046.1:0-385 GCF_001515645.1 Sinocyclocheilus grahami
TGGGTGAACCGTCCCTTTAAATAAGACACACTCACTCACTCACTCCACTCGCTCACTCCACTCGCTCACTCCACTCCCTCGCTCACTCCACTCACTCGCACACACACTCCACTCACACACACACTCACTCACTCAACTCACACACTCCACTCACTCACTCCCTCGCTCACTCCACACACTCACTCACACACTCCACTCACTCCACTCACACTCACTCACTCCATGCACTCACTCACTCACACACACTCCACTCCCTCGCTCACTCCACTCACTCACTCACACTCCACTCACTCGCTCACTCACACTCCACTCCCTCACTCACTCACTCACACACTCCACTCACTCACTCCACTCACTCCCTCGCTCACTCACTCTCACTCACTTC
>NW_015507046.1:9127-16531 GCF_001515645.1 Sinocyclocheilus grahami
GGGTGTGTGTGTGTGTGTATGGTGTGAGTGTGCGTTAGTGTGTGTGTGTGCGCGTGTGTGTGTATGGTGTGAGTGTGTGTGTGTATGTGTGTGTGCGCGCGCGAGTGTGTGTGTGCGTGTGTGAATGGTGTGTGTGTGTGTGTATGGTGTGTGTGTGTGCGTGAGTATGGTGTGAGTGTATGGTGTGTGTGTGTGTGTGTGTGTGTTGTGTGTGAGTGTTTGACTGCGTGAGTGTGTGTGTGTATGTGTGTTTGTGCGTGTTTGCGTTGAGTGTGTGTGTGTGTGTGCGTGTGCATGAGAGTGTGGTTTATTCACCCAGCATGGCTGTGCTGATGTCCACACCAACCCAATAGTGACCAGCTTCAGATAAATAATCTCCACTGAGTCCAGAGCCACAGCTGACGGATTCAAGCAGGTGAACACAGCATTACTAGCCTGACAGTGTAACACACATTCATACAGAGAAGCGCCGTCAGAACCAGCGCAGCGCTCACCCCACATCCAGCAGGTAACAGGGCTGGTCCTCGGGGAGACTGAGCAGCTCCACGGCTCGCTCCGACATCTGCGTCTGGATCTCTATCATCCGAGAGCTGCGGAGCACAGACATCAACGCATACTGCTGAATTCGGCTTGCTTAAACTCTTCATGTGCATGCATTTATGTCTTACATTACAGTGGAATAATAACGGTTTGGTAGCATTCATTGCTTGTAAAAATGCTGCATGTGCAATCTTGGCAGTACAGGCAAAAAGTACTGGACCAGACGCACTGTCAATGTACTTACTTTTGGGAGTATTTTTTGGCCTCTTGTTCATTGTAGAACTGTAAATATAAAACCAACAAGCATTTACACACATGATAGACAACAGCACAGTATATGGCCAACTGTAGGAGGAGATTGTGATTGTAGGAATTAAGCTATTGGGTCATTCCTCCTCAACTCAACCAGAGGAACCCTGCTAAAAATATTGATTGATACTTTTTTATGATGAGAGAAATGCATAAATGATAAAGACTAAATTCACTATTTGTAGGGTCTTCACCTGGCTTTTGGAGCCACTTTAGAAAGATGGAAAGATTTTTACAGGCGTTTAGCAGATCTATTAGTAAAAACACAGTTAAGAACATGTGTACTGCAACGGTGGCAGTTCAAAAATGGGAAAAAGGTTGTTGGTTTGTTTTTAACACCGCAATTTGCATGTCTGCAACTCCAGAAGTATGAAAGATATCTTGATATATTCTTAGATTCTGTTCTATTAACATTCTTTTGGAATTTTAGGCCTTATATGATTCATTTCCAGAGATATGGGGATGTATATGGCTAGATACTGTATTACCCATCTAACAAGAACAACACATGTCGAAACAAAACATGCATCTATCAAAGCAACTGCACAGAACACACCTGACTCTCAGTGCCACAAACACACTGAGGCACACCAGCTTGCTCTCAATAGTCTGTAGATGACATGAATATGGCTAGATACTGTATTACCCATCTAACAAGAACAACACATGTCGAAACAAAACATGCATCTATCAAAGCAACTGCACAGAACACACCTGACTCTCAGTGCCACAAACACACTGAGGCACACCAGCTTGCTCTCAATAGTCTGTAGATGACATGAATCAGCTGTCATTGTCCCTCTTCTGTAATCTAGCTCCAGATCTCGGGTGCAAACTGACCTCCTCTACAAGACATAGCTCACATAACGCGTTCACTCACCACCTCCGGAGGGGCCATATGCTCGGGTCTGCGACAGCTCGAAGACATGATGATATTCGCCGAAAGGTTCCTGCAGATCACAACACCGCGGGGAACACGTGGAGCAACACGTGGAGCACAGCGCCTGTCCCGCGCTGATGACGTCACCCGCAGGCGACGCTCCCAGCTCACATGTTTTCTCTCCCGCCGGAGATCTATGCGCTAGATACGCGTTTAAATGCATTCATTTGAGCGACTGGTATTCGATATACGAACGGAGATTTTATGCATCGGTGAATGAACACAAATAATGATGTATTAATCACAGACGTCTGTGATTTGTCCATTCTGAAAAGCGCTGAGAAAAGTAACAGGCGTGACAACACCAACATAATGGCAACAGTAAACTTTAATACAGTTTCAGTTATTTTTAGACGCGCCATTAATAATACGCTTTTCATCTAAAGATACTGTGTGTAGTTCAATCGATCATAATAAACCCATTTTTAGAATAAGCGAAATATCTGAATTAGAAGTAATACGTATTATAAGATCTTTCAGAGCCTCAGAAGCGAAGGATGCATACGGATTAGATACTGCATTTTAAAAAACATATAAGGATACTTTAGCTTGTCCTATTACCCATTTAATTAATCTCTCAATTATGCAAGGTATTTATCCAGATGCTTGGAAGTCAGCCATAGTGTGGCGATCAAAGAAATGTAGGAAACTATATTGCCTACAGTTGCCAAAGTGGCTGAGAAAGGGGTAGCAAAGCAGTTGATTACTTACTTGAATGAGGGACATACCCCTTTGCATTCAATGCCATTTGGATTTCGCTCTAATCATTCAACTATAACTGCTAATTGTTATCTTCTTGAGAACATGACATCTAAACTTGATGGTGGTGGAGTAATAGGAGCAGTGTTTTTGGATCTAAAGAAGGCGTTCAACACTGTGAACCATGAGGTATTTCTTTCAAAGCTCACGCTTAATAGGTAATAGTCAATCGATCAATGTACCGGAATTGTAATATTGGAGTTCCTCAAGGATCAATTCTGGGCCCTATCTTGTTTAGTTTGTATATTAATGACTTGCCACTAGTCTGTTCATCTGTTAGTATTCAAATGTATGCTGATGACAGTTTTATATGTGCATTTGATTTTATGTATGTGCTGAGGTATTGGTCCGTGTTTCTCATATTTACATTTGAATATAAGCAAAACTGTCTGTATGTATTTCTCACAAAAACCAACCGTGCGTCCTCATCCTGATGTATTTGATAAAGGAGACAAGCTCAAGGTTGTTTCTGATTTTAAATACTTGGGAGTAATTTTAGATTCCCAACTGACATTTCAAAAGCATGCCAAAAAAGGTAGCTAAAATTATTACATTTAATTTGGCTAACTTCAGGCATACAAGACCATGCTTAACAATAGAAGCAGCAAAACTCTTCATGCACGCTATGATTTTTTTCTCATATTACATATTGCTTTATGAGTTGGTCACAAGCAAGCACAACAGTTTTAAAATCAATTGAATCTCTTTACAAACAGACGCTTAAAATATTTGATCAGAGGACTAATAGTTATCATTATTGCAATATGAGTTTTGATAATATTAAACATTTGGTTGATGCTTGCTTGATTTTTAAGATTTTAAATGGTTATGCACCTCCCCCACTACAGGTGCATCTCAATAAATTAGAATGTCGTGGAAAAGTTCATTTATTTCAGTAATTCAACTCAAATTGTGAAACTCGTGTATTAAATATATTCAATGCACACAGACTGAAGTAGTTTAAGTCTTTGGTTCTTTTAATTGTGATGATTTTGGCTCACATTTAACAAAAACCCACCAATTCACTATCTCAACAAATTAGAATATGGTGACATGCCAATCAGCTAATCAACTCAAAACACCTGCAAAGGTTTCCTGAGCCTTCAAAATGGTCTCTCAGTTTGGTTCACTAGGCTACACAATCATGGGGAAGACTGCTGATCTGACAGTTGTCCAGAAGACAATCATTGACACCCTTCACAAGGAGGGTAAGCCACAAACATTCATTGCCAAAGAAGCTGGATGTTCACAGAGTGCTGTATCCAAGCATGTTAAAAGAAAGTTGAGTGGAAGGAAAAAGTGTGGAAGAAAAAGATACACAACCAACCGAGAGAACCGCAGCCTTATGAGGATTGTCAAGAAAAATCGATTCAAGAATTTGAGTGAACTTCAAAAGGAATGGACTGAGGCTGGGGTCAAGGCATCAAGAGCCACCACACACAGACATGTCAAGGAATTTGGATTTCTTGGTAAACGGGTGCAGTGACTTTGGTTTTCAAAAAACACAATGGACCAACACCAGCAGATGACATTGCACCCCAAATCATCACAGACTGTGGAAACTTAACATTGGACTTCAAGCAACTTGGGCTATGAGCTTCTCCACCCTTCCTCCAGACTCTAGGACCTTGGTTTCCAAATGAAATACAAAACTTGCTCTCATCTGAAAAGAGGACTTTGGACCACTGGGCAACAGTCCAGTTCTTCTTCTCCTTAGCCCAGGTAAGATGCCTCTGATGTTGTCTGTGGTTCAGGAGTGGCTTAACAAGAGGAATACGACAACTGTAGCCAAATTCCTTGATATGTCTGTGTGTGGTGGCTCTTGATGCCTTGACCCCAGCCTCAGTCCATTCCTTGTGAAGTTCACTCAAATTCTTGAATCGATTTTGCTTGACAATCCTCATAAGGCTGCGGTTCTCTCGGTTGGTTGTGCATCTTTTTCTTCCACACTTTTTCCTTCCACTCAACTTTCTGTTAACATGCTTGGATACAGCACTCTGTGAACAGCCCGCTTCTTTGGCAATGAATGTTTGTGGCTCCTTGTGAAGGGTGTCAATGATTGTCTTCTGGACAACTGTCTGATCAGCAGTCTTCCCCATGATTGTGTAGCCTAGTGAACCAAACTGAGAGGCCATTTTGAAGGCTCAGGAAACCTTTGCAGGTGTTTTGAGTTGATTAGCTGATTGGCATGTCACCATATTCTCATTTGTTGAGATAGTGAATTGGTGGGTTTTTGTTAAATGTGAGCCAAAATCATCACAATTAAAAGAACCAAAGACTTAAACTACTTCAGTCTGTGTGCATTGAATTTATTTAATACACGAGTTTCACAATTTGAGTTGAATTACTGAAATAAATGAACTTTTCCATGACATTCTAATTTATTGAGATGCACCTGTATGTGGCACGAATCCGGTCCGTGGTCTTCCGTCTGCTCGCCACCAGAGGTCACCTTCTGATTACATTGACTCTCACAGCACACAAACTGTTGCGTCTCACCCTGGACTACATTTCCCATGCTCCATTGCACTGATTGGACTCACCTGCAGCCAATCACACACACACTATATAACAACCACTCAATCCTTCTCTAATCGCTGGGTATTGTTTAGTGTGTATTGCTTTCCCAGTGATAGTTACATTATGGAGCCTTCTGCTCTAGTTTCTAGTAGTGATGGAAAAATGAAGCTTTGCGAAGCACTGAGGCTTTTCCCTCAACTGTATCGTAAAAAGGTTCATTACTCGAAGCTTTTCAAGACGCTACACACTAAAGACATCTTGTGGTCAAAAGGTGGAAAAAGCTGCCTTTGCATCCCAGACGACCCAGCCATTTTTGGACGGTTTCAGATAATAAATTAGTTTGTGCTATGAAAACCTGTATAAAGCAAAGAAAAAATGAAGTCTATATAAATAAGTCTTCATGTCAGTCATTGTAATACACAATATGAATACATGAGTCTGTGAATAAATTTGCGGAAAATAGGCAAGGCTGTAGGCATATATAGGCTATGATCAAAATAACAGAAGATTATCAAATACAATGGTCAGTTAAAGTGTCCGTGAACCAGAAAGTAATACAAAATGAACATGCACAACACTACACATGCAAATATTTATTTGTATTATGATTTATTCTTTTCAAAGATGTCAGTGACACCTGAAACTGCGCAAGTGGTTTGCGTTATTTGAATCAGAATACGAAGCAGTCACATTGTTGTGTGTGAAAACGAAGCTTCGGACGTCACCGATCACGTGGTTTTGGCAAAAAACGAATCACGCTCCGGTACAGTGCTTCACTGTGAGATGTTTAGTTTTTTTGATACAAGCTGTTTAGTTTCAAGCTTCGAAGCCTCGGTGTCGAACGTCACATCACTACCCTCTGGTTTACGTTTGCCGAACGAAGACCCGAAGACCCACTAGGAATACTCTTGTGTCTTGCCCTCTACATATCTGTTTGCTGGTGTTCGACCCTGCCTGTTTCTGACCATGTCTTTGAATAAAGCTTTGCATTTGGATCCGCACGTCTTTCGTCTCCGCCACATCTACATTATCAACCCATACATGTTCAGTGACTGTGAGCTGCATTGCACGTGGGGCTGTAATGTTGGCTATCATTAAAAGTATATGAATGGCGGCAATACTGGCGTATTTATGCAGAATAGTGCAAGCAGCACTACACACCCACATGAAAAAAGCAGCGCAACCGGTCTTTATCATAGCAAAGGCAACGAATCATATGAATTCCGTGAGCGGAGGACGAGAGCGCCGGAGTTTATGCGGTTAGAAGAAATCTAGCATTAATTCTGATCATGGCTTGTCTTGAAAAATGAAGACAGTTTGACGTTCGTCATAGATGTCACACTGCAGGGCTGTGCGCCAAATCCTCTGATGCTGCCAGAAGTTCGGAGGTAAAATTTGATCGCAACTGTCATTAATCGGCTGTCGGTGAACATGTCAAACTAATGATCAAAGACTACAGATTTTAGCCTAGGATTATAGGAATCTTTTAGGATTTTAAAAATTTGTCTCAGACGACCAAATCGTGGCCAAAATCGCACAGTGTGAGCCGGGCTTAAGTGAATAAAATAGCCTTGACAGCCTTACTTACTGGAGTTCCACAATTATTGATTTTGTTCTCTCTCACTGGACTTGTGTGTGTGTGTAGGTGATGTAAAAGAAAAAAGCAGGTATTTGGACCAAATCACTGTGAGGCAAGGGAGGGAGAGCCTCAAACTTAATACACATTTTGCCCCGTTTGTGTTGTTTTACTACTTACACTATTATTTAAAGTATAAAACATTGTTATTTACAATACACAGCGTGGTTTTTAATCAGATTTTTAGAGGGGACAACCCTCAGATTATTAGCTGTTTTGTCAATATTTTATGACTACCCCAGTTCAATCTATAGTCTGGCAGAGAGTATAGCACATCCTCCACAACAGCTGAAAATTTCCCCAGTGGACAATTCATTTATGCAGTTCACGTAAGTTTAATGTGGAACATGTCCTGTCTCCTCCCAGAACCTGTGTGGGTGACGGGTGACACACGCAGAATGCAGTATGCAATGCCTCCCCTCTGGCTTTGATCAGCAGACAGTTCAAAGACTCCCAGTGCTGGTCCTAGCAAATGCTAAGCATGTTTTAGCAGGCAACACAAACTCCAGTGGTTGGCTACAAGTAGTAGCTGCTGCTATAGGTAGGGGTGCACATATGTTTTTCAGCCTGGATCTCATATGAGAACCCGGAGATTTGATTTGGTCCTCACACGGCGGCACATGGTGTGACCCATCAAATATAACTATAAAAAATAAATTAATAATAGTGATAATATTATTGCACTTTATTTAGTTTTTTT